>NW_028187034.1:1103208-1243318 GCF_003343005.1 Rhea americana | reverse complement strand
TGTTCAGAGCATTTACTAGGGGTGTCCAATTTAGTCATTGCAAATAATTTCTTCCTCTGAATACACAGGAAGCCAAGATCTGGCAGCCCAGAGGACTGGGTAGGCTGAATCATTCATTTTTCTCCCAAATTCGTATGCCACAGCAGTTGCAACAACTCTATTAGGCTCCTAAAGTAGATGATCCTGATACAGGCCTGAACACCACACACACTGATGGACATTCAGATCAGACACTGTTCATTTTTTCAAATATATCCAGATACCATTTAAGTCCTTAATTTGACCCTGCCTTCCCTTGCCCCASGAGTTTGCTAACCATTATTGTCATTTTCTGTTTCTGCTCAGCCTGCCTTTTCCAACCCCCACTCCTGCACTTCAACTACGATCCTGCTGTCCCTCACACTAGGAGGCAGAAGTTAGAGGCAAACAGTGATWCAGAGAAGTGAGGACAGGGCCCATACCTAATCACAGAATGGTTGAGGTGGGAAGGGACCTCTGAAGATCATCTAGTCCAACCCCTCTGCTCAAGCAATGTTAGCTACGGCACATTGCCTGGGATCATGTTCAGACMGCTTTTGAATATCTCCAAGGAAGGAGAGTCCATAACTTCCCTGGGCAACTTGTTCCAGTGCTCAGTCACCCTCACAGTAAAGAGGTTTTTCATCATGTTYAGATGGAACTTCCTGTGCTTCACTTTGTGCCCATTGCCTCTCATCCTATTGCTGGACGCCACTGAAAAGAGTCTAGCCCCATCCTTTCTGCACCCTCCCTTCAGATACTGATGCACAATGATGAAATGACCCCTCAGTTTTCTCTTCTCCAGGCTGAACAGACCCAGCTCTCACAGGCTTTCCTCATAAGAGAGATGCCCTAGTCCYTTAATCATCTTTGTAGCCATCTGCTGGACTCTCTCCAGTAGTTCCATGTCTCTCCTGTACTGGGGAGCCTAAAACTGGACACAGTACTCCACATGTGGTCTCACCAGGGCTGAGCAGAGAGGCAGAATCATTTCCCTCGTCTGCTGGCAACACTCTTCCTAATGCATCCCAGGATATCGTTGGCCTTCTTGGCCACAAGGTCACGTTGCTGGCTCACGGTCAACTTGTTGTCTACTAGAACTCCCGAGTCCTTCTCTGCAGAGCTACTTTCCAGCAGGTCAGCCCTCAGCCTGTGGTGGTACCTAGGGTTATTTTTCCCTAGGTGCAGGACTGTACACTTCCCTTTGCTGTACTTCATGAAGTTCCTTTCTGCCCRTCTCTCCAGCTAGTCAAAGTTCCTCTGAATGGCAGCACAGCCTTTTGGAGTATCAGCCACTCCTCCTAGTTTAATATCATGAGCAAAGTTGCTGAGGGTGCACTCTGTCCCTTCATCCAGGTCATTGATAAGTTGAACAAGACAGGACCCAGTACTGACCTCTGGGGGAYACTCCTAGATACAGGCCTCCAACTAGACTTTGTGCCACTGAGCACAACCCTCTGATCTCTGCCATTCAGCCAGTTCTCAATCCGCCTCACTGTCCACTTACCTAGCTTGCACTTCCTGAACTTGCCTATGAGAATATATGTGACAGAGTGTCAAAAGCCTTATTGCTTTGCAATTGCAGCAGTAGCACTGCTGTCATTGTGCACCATGCAGCAACAGTGCTCTCTCCCATCTAAACAGCAAATGCTGRAGGTCCAGGAACCAGTTTTGCTCTTTTATTCATGGAATCAAAGAGAAGCATAGCTCTGCTTCCTCACTTGGTTCCCTTGTAGTCTCCTTCTCTCTCCTCCTTCCTCTCCACACTCTCAAAAGGGTCTCCTTATCCACTCTTCCTGCCTACTCCCTCCACAAGTCCTGCCCGCTCCTCTAGATGTGGTTGGTGCTTTGCCCYCCACCCTCCTCTGATGGATTTATGGCGAGAGCTGGTGTATCTGGGTCTTTCGTTCAAAGCATTGCTGTTTTGCTCTTCACATAAGCATAACTTGGAGGGAGTTGGGTAGCTTGGTGGGGCATGTAGCGGTGCATCACATTGCCTGTATTCTGTAATCCATAAATCGTCTTCCACACAGCTGACTTTACCTCTCTGTGCGTCTCTCCAGCATGTCTGTCTTCATCTGACCTAGAAGTTGCAAGGGCAGGGTTGCACACTTTGGTCAGCCCTGAAAGGAGTGTGTACTGAAGGGAGGTAGCTGGGAGCAGAGCATTCTTCAAGCCTGAGCATGSCTGTTTTAACATGGATGGTGCCATRGATAGTAACACGGACTGTTGACTTCCCATGTACTGAGTATTGTTTGGTTGCATTTGTAYGCTGGGAATAAACTGTTGTTCTGTTCTAGCTCTGAAAGACAGAAGCTGGGTTGAGTGTGATCTACACTCTCCTTTTTGGATGAGGTAGTTTTTGGGGGTAGGCTAACTATGTATTTTGCTTTCAGGTGGGGAACCTTGGATTGCTTTTCATGCTCCTGTTTTTCATCTACGCTGCTCTAGGAGTGGAGCTCTTTGGAAAACTGGGTAAGTTTCAAGCAGACTGTGCTCCAGTGTGAGCTACAGATCTTCTGGGAATCAGAGATTTCTCATCATACAGCAAGCTCAGTACTGATTTAATAAAGGAACTGAGTTATGTGGTGTTCTTTATTCTTCCATATGTATATTTGATATAAGAGGATTTTCCCTCTGAGTTTTCATTGTCCTAACAGCCAGTTCAGAATAAAAGCAGTGTCTGGTTTCTCTCTTAAATGTYTYTCTCTCTCTTTTTTTTAAAATCAACTTTGACTGCCTTCAAGATTACAGGAAAAATTCAGGAAAAGCTTATTCATGTCTCTTGCTTGGAATAGTAATCAAGAAAAAAAGGCAGCACAATGACATTTTAGGAGGATACTCCTGAGCAGCTGAGTTTCATTGCCTGATAGCCCTGTATTGCTTGGCAACATGCAGCTATTGAACAGTGTGCTGGGGCCGTTAACTGAGGTCTTCAAGTTGTGAGAGGCCTGAAGGCCCCCTCATCAGTTCATTTTGTTGATCTCAGAGCTAGCAGGGTATCCTCCAYTGATAGCTGTGCTCCCCTTTCTTTCAGTATGCAATGATGAGAACCCCTGTGAGGGCATGAGCCGCCACGCCACCTTTGAGAACTTCGGGATGGCCTTCCTCACGCTCTTYCAGGTGTCCACAGGTGACAACTGGAATGGGATCATGAAGGTAACAGGACCTTAGGGGCTTTGATATCTCTGTTCTAGGGAAGGATAAAGTCTGACATGTATAAAAGTTCAGCTCTGCTCAGGTTGGAAAGGGAAGGAAAACTGGAGCTGAGTTGCTAGATCAGGTTCCAGCTTGGGTCAGAATCTCCTTCCCCACCCACTAACTCAGACTCTAGGCTCATCTAATCCTCAGCCATGTGGCTCAGACAAGTGCAAACTGTCCTTGAGAGGAAAAAGAAGAGAGCATCCAGACTAAGAGAGAATAGCCACTGTCATAAGGCCTATTATCAAAGYTGAGTATAGAAGCACTGGACGTGGCACCCATCTGCAGATCAACCAGTGGAATCCAAAATAAATATTTCCTTCCTTCAAAGAAGATGGAGAACAGAGAGAAAACTTCTTTGAACATTTATGGTGCTTTTTAGTCTGAATGAGAGAAGGCAGTGCCAAGCTGCACCAGTAAAGTGCAGCTCACAGGTGCAGGGCTACAGCAACATGTGGTGGTTTGGAAGGAGTTTCCTCTGTACACTTTTGGGGATATTTGCTCTGAAGCACAGAGCACAGCTCATATCTCAGGGGAAGATAGTGTGCTTGATTCTTGAGGACCTCATGATCCCAGAGGGAACATGTGGGGTTATAGAAATGTTGGCCCTACTCTTTCCATTGGCAACAGTGTTTTTTGACAGAAGGAGCAACCAGTCTTCTATTCTTACTTTAGTCCTTCCTTCCTTCCATCATTCCCTCTCAAACCCAACTTCCCCTGAAGGATACCTTGCGTGACTGCAGCCACGATGACCGGAGCTGCCTCAGCAACCTGCAGTTCATCTCTCCACTGTACTTTGTCAGCTTTGTGCTCACAGCCCAGTTTGTCCTCATCAATGTGGTGGTAGCTGTGCTCATGAAACACCTGGATGACAGCAACAAGGAGGCCCAGGAGGATGCAGAGATGGATGCTGAGATTGAACTGGAGATTGCACATGGGCTGTGCTCCCGCAAGTCAGGCTCTCCAAAGTCAGGACAAGGAGGAGCAGCAGGAGCAGGAACAGGAGGCAGTGGGAGAACAGATCCTGAAGGACGTCTATGCATGAGATGTTACTCTCCAGCACAGGTGGGTATACCTTTGTGCTTACCAACTAGACTGCAGCAGGTGGCTTTGGGAGAAGCCAGGCAGCCTGAGGACTTAGCAGCAGGAGACAGACTCTTCTGCATCAGGGTGAGAGATTTGCTTTCAGTTGTAGGCTGATGAGTTGGTAGCCTGGTGTGGGGGCACAGATGTGATAGCAGGGGGTTCTGTAGCACTGCCTGGAAGTTCATTGGCATCATGTGGTARGAACCTGAGGGCTAGAAGGAGGGATGAAGTAAATCAGCTCAAGGTGAATTAGGAACATATTTTAGACAGGAGCTCAGGAAAAAAAAGCAGGGGAAATGGTAGATCAAGAGTGAAACACATCAGCAAAGGTGGAGAGGAGGCATGAGCAGTGCCATGATGCACTGACAGTGAGTGAAGACTGTCCCTCCTTCTTTCATTTTGCTTTGGACTCTGGCACCTTTACATGCCCTAAGGAGCAAATGATTCCATAATGACCCTGTGCAGGTACCTACAGAACAAAGTGCTGCTCCAKATGAGTCAGGGTAGAGAACCCAGCCCCAAATTCACATGAAACATCAAAGCAAAAAACTCAGTATTCTTAAAATAATTTCTCCCATCCTCCCCCCTTTCTTGTCCCCTAGGAGAACTTATGGCTGGACAGTGTCTCTTTAATTATTAAGGACTCCTTCGACGGGGAGTTAATGATCATCGATAACCTATCGGGCTCCGTCTTCCATCATTACTCCTCGCCGGCCATGTGCGAGAAGTGTAACCATGACAAGCAAGAGGTAACCTGCGTACGAGGATGCGTGAGGGGAGTCTCCCCCCAAAACCTGCACACCCACACCCACWTGCCTGCAGGTCATCTGGTGTGTGCTCCTGGCTTTAGATTGTGTAGACAGAGGGCTTGACCTGTATTTGTCATCTGTCATGTCATCTGATGATACTGCCTAGTATGGGCCTGTCCTCCTTAGCCTAGGGGGATGTTTGTGATGGTGGAAAGGTGAGATGTGCCAGGACACTGGTTAGGAGTGATTGAATGAGCTGTAGAGGATTGACTGTGAGAGTATCCTGGCAGCGCTCATGTTCAGCTCTTCATGAAAAGCAGAGGTTCAAGCTCATGTTGTAGGAAGGACTGGAGAGATCTCACCCAAATGACAGCGCTCAGGTCCAATTCAGTGGAAGATTTAAGCATGTGTTTTTTCTTCATTTTAAGCATGTGCTTGCTAATTTCCCATTGAGGTTGGTGAGTTAAACACATACTTAAATGCTTTGTTGATTAGAGTCACCATCTGTGAGCAAGGATTGGTTTGTGATGAAAACCAGTTAATTAGTTTGAGCAAAAACTAAATAGAAATGGGCCCACTGAGAAAGTTATAGAGTCTCTTTTCTGATATAGAACCTGTTAGCTGACAAATGGCTTGTTGCTAAGAATAGGTTACCAAATGACTTAGACTTGTGCTCCTGAAGTTCATAGATGCTTTGGCAAACCACTTCCTAAACAATTGCTTTCTGTTGTGAAACTTCAGGAGCAAAGTAGCGTGAAAGAAATTAAGTGAGAAACAGAATTATTTTTGCTTCTGAAATCATATTGTTGTATTTTATTCATGTCTTGTTTTTACCATGGTCAGACTTGTGTCAATAGCTTAAGTCAGTGCATCAGTACATCAGAGGCAATCTTCACCGTCTCCTTCCACGTAACTTGCATGCTATGTTGTTACTGCTTTTAAAGAGACCATGAAACTTGGGAAAGGACCTTTCATTGTCCTTATTATTATTGATTATCCTTATTGAAAGACAGCAATCCTCTGTTTGACTCTGGACCCCCAGTTCTGATGCTCTAAATGTTTCAGCCTTTCAGCTATCTACTTGTCCCAGTACCTTCCCTTTGAAAGTATCAAAAAAACAAACATTGCTGTAGTTTCTCAATACTGCAACACTTCACCCATGGATGCTGCAATAATAGAGCCAGATAACGAGTGGTTCAAGTCACCGCTCTTTCTAGTGCTTTACTTCAGTCCTTATATGCAGCAGTTGATGCTCAGCCTTCTCAGAAAATCAGGCCTGCTAAAGCATTCCAGAATGATTATCCAAAAATTAAGAGGCATTTGATGCTAGTTAGTTGCATCTGATAATCTTAGAGATAATGTTTAGTATCCTGCCTATGAATGAAGATAACAACAACAGATTTTCTCACCTTCTCAGCAAGGAACATAGACAGCAAAATCTGCTGTTACAACACAGCCACAGAAAAGAGTAATTTTACAGAATAATCACAAAGAATTATTCTTAGATCAGAGTTTCTAAAAGCTGTTATAGATCCATAAATTATTTTTCGAAATTGCTGTTTTAGTGCACGTAACATCTGGAATTGAAAATAAATGATCTGTATCTTCAGGAATAAATGTAATAGTAAAATGCTGATAGTTTATTTCTAATTATATAAATCAAAACTATAGCTCAAAGTTTTAACTCATAGTTGATCATGACCTTCTCTTTGTATTTCATAATGTAAAAAACAACATGGAAATTCCAATGACAAGCCACTATATTGTGTCACAGCATGCTTATATGCTAGAGTATACTTGGATGCATCAACATTATCAGAGTATCAGAACGTGCGTTGTACAAGCAGAATTCTACATACAGACAGAATTGTACTAAGCTATGTCAGAAACCATCAACAGCAGTTTATTTACACAGAGCAGTTGTTATCTCATCATATTCAATACGTGTGTTTTTGAACAAAATAGTATGCTTGCAGCACACCAAATCACTGTTAATGCTGCCCTTGTGGCAACAGGCACATATTAGCCAAAAACATTTGCTCCTATCTCATTTGTAATTTAATCCATCAAGATGCTGAGCACTGTGGATGGATACAACCCTTAAACATGGGCTTAGAATTATTAATATGTGCTAAGTTTTCTGTTGCATTGAGTAGAAGTACTCAGCATCTTTCCCAATTAAACTCCTGGCATCCTATTTTCAAAACAATTATTCATATAATTAAAGATTTCTGCAATCATGGCCTGTTTTTAAAGATACATTGTATTTGTAACTCATTTGTTTCTAAGGAATATGTGTGGTTCAGCACCTGAAGTAGATGTCCTGGCAATTTTTGAAGATTGTGCGTCTACTGAACACCTCCTCCTCCCCCACTGCCATTCTTTTTCTTTTTCCCCCCTCATCTTTAGTCAAAAGATTTTAAAATATTCTGCAGTAATGCAGGTTACCAGAGCAGAACCAAAGAACATGCTTTTTTTTCCCTCATACTACTAACCTCATCTCATGTCACCTCTATCCTTTCACTCCTGGGCTGGTTGACAGTTACACATTTGTGTATTGGTGGCTGGTGGTGTATTTAGCCAGTGGTAGGAGTTGTCAATGAGCAGCAGTGAGCAATGTTTTCACACATGCAGATTGTCTATTCATGACTTTGTTGATTATATTTTTTTGTGTAGATCCCAAGGTGGCCAGAATTTGTGAGCAAGCGGTTCAGTGAAGAACAGACTATTCTGACTTTTGTTGAAACCCTTTTTTATGGATGGAGAAGGTAGTCTCAGATGTTATCATGTTTCACGCTTGCATCTCTACGAGCACAGCTGTAAGGCTGTTCTGGTGAGACAAGCACTTATGCGGGCAATGGATGAGTACACACATTGAACAGGACTGGATGAAGACTGTGTTTCTATACACAGGTTGTTGCTGACTGTTGGCTGTGTAGCGTGCTTGACATAACATCATTGTGGGTTCTCTGGTGCGTTTGCGCTTTGAGCAGCAGTTGTTGTCCKTGGGCTCTCTTCATGGTTGAATGGCACCATGTTTATATGTCAGAATAATATCCCAAAGATGGATGTCATTCGCATCCTTTCTTTAAATCCAGCTCAGGTTTTCCCTTCTGTTTATTCTAAGTGCATTAGCCATCAGATGGAGACGTCTTCCAGTCTCTGGCATTGGCACAAGCCACTAAACTCCCAGCTCGAAGGAGTCATCTCTCTAAATGTTCCACCTGCTCTTGTAACAAGAAAACTGTACCTGCCTCTTACAAACACAGAAAACTGCCCAGGAAAAAAAGCAATCCTGACTGAGACAAACCAAAATATAGCTATCAAGGGTCAGGTGCTGGTAGTGGGAACCACTGTACTTCAGAGACCAGCAGTGGAGAGCCGAGCACAGGAGGGACAGAGCAGCTGCTTCGGCTACTAGAAAAAGATACTTTCAGGCATTTTGGGAGGAGGTGAGGTAAGGTGTAGGAGGAATTGAAAGCTCTGGGGAGAGAGGATGGGAGAGGGGCACATGTGGTATGAAACAGGCTAAGGGATGAAGCAAGCTTAAGCATAGGACTGAAGCAGAGCTGAGCCTCATGGGTGACAATAACACAATGGCCAGACTTGATTTCAGAAAGTGAGAGAGTGCGAGTGTGGCAGGGGCTGGAAGGATGAGTTTAGCAACAGAGAACAGGAAGAAGCCGAGGCCTCAAGCAGATTAGAGGTGAAAGGAGAGGGAAAATRCAGGGAAGCTGGAGGGAGATGGGTTTCAGTGATGAAGGTAAGAGAATATGAAAAGCATGAATATGAAAAAAAGAATATGAAAAGCATGGACTGAAAGAGGCATGAGTATCCCTGGAATGAAAGCACCTTCACATTTAAGCAGGGTTGTCTATGGCGCCTTCAGAAAGAGGAGTCCATTCCTCATCCCTCAACAGAGCAGCCTGCTTTATTACTAGACTGAGGACCCCCCTCCTCACCTGGCTTTGCTTACAGGGCCTTGTGCCAGCCTTATCACTGGAACGGATTTGGGACTCCTTTCTCCAGTTCTGGCACTAGGAGAACAAGGACTGGCCACAAGACTACTCACAGACTGTATGTTCAAGCTTCCTTAAAAGTGGATTCTCCTGCCCAACCCAGCTCCGGGCTGGGCAGTACCTGGTATATCCAAGGAATATAACTTAAAGTCGATCTCAGATCTACAGGCTGTTGCTTACCCACCACAAACCATATGACTTCTCGAAGCATGGACACCAAGCATGTCCCATGACTGTTCCTTTTGCTTCTTGCAGGTTCAGCTGGCTGAAATGGAAGCATTATCCCTCAACTCAGACAAATCCTCTTCCATCCTTCTAGGAGATGATTCGGACAATCGCAGCACTTCTCAGCTGAGTCCTAAAGAAACCAAGGTTAGCCCCTGATGGTCAAAGGCATGTTGTATCATACACTTTATTTCTGTCCATGCTAGTCTGAAGTGCTCTGTATTCATCTGACTGTCCCTGCTGAGAAATATGAATGCTGGTTGCTTTTCAAGAGCTCTTTCTTAGAGACATGTTATGGAGAAGCATTTGAGGAGAACAAAAGGATGTATGATTTTGAAAGTTCTCATCACAACTGTCAATGACTTCCTCTGAAAGAGCCAAAATTTAGGTGGATTTGTGCTAGAAAGACAATCTTTCTGAGTAACTATTTAGTTAATTTGATGGTACCTACAGAATCAGCCTTTCTCAAGGCTTGGACAAGTCTGCTCTGTCATTTGCTGTTAAATTTCACAAGGCTTTGTTTTCACTTATTTTTTTCCAACAGAATGGCCAAGACAGCCCTGACTCCCCTGGGATAGGAGATTTGGGGGAATGCCTGCTCCCAATTACCAGTGCTGATGGTTCTTCAAACCATGACAGTTACCTGTGTGAAATGGAGAAAACTCCTTTCAACTCAGTCCAGTCTTGGCTGAAGCATGAAAGTACCAAAGGTGAGGACTGCTCCTATCATTCTCCAGTTCTGCCAAAAGTGTGGGTTGTTTCAGCACAGCTGCCTTTCTCCTGCTTCACATGTGCCATGAATGGAACTGATCTGACGTGATTATACTAATCAAGAAATAGCTTTCAGTTTGCCAGCCCACAGGAATGGTATACGGAGTAGTTCCTTCTTTTACTGCTAGGTACTGAAGGACTGCTGTCCTTCCTCAGACTTGCCTATGTGAAGAATCTTGAAAGAATTGATTCTCATTTACAGTAATGCACCTGCACATGGTCAGAGCAGAGTGTAAAGGAGCACAGGGAACACAGACTCCAGAGACATGCCAGCTGGTATTTGGCTGAATTAACTGTGTTCAGTCTTCAAGGTAAAACATACTGCTGCCCCTGAGACCAAGCTCCTCAGATACAGGTACAGGGAACGTGTAGTACTTCTGTCTAGCTTTGGTAGAAGAGTCCCAGTTCCACTCCTGAACACTCTGGCCTCCTGTGGTCCCTAAGTTTGCCAAATCATCAGTTTATTGGTCTCCCTTCATCCATTGCCTTGCAGGAGCTGGGTTCATAGCTAAATCAAAACATATTGTGGCTTAGCCTTTCTCTCCAAGGACAACTATAGGAGAGGCAAGCTGGGCTGTTGCTTTTTTGTTCTGAGCTATGTTAGTTCTTCTGGGCTTGATGCCAGTTTTGATCACTGTGTGGAAGGTTGGACAATGATGTGAACACCATACTCTGAGGATTTTTCATCAGGAGCATGTGTGGCTAAATATCCTATGTACACTGGATTTGCGGGACCTTCCGTGTAGCAGCAACAAATGTACCAAAGCAAATTAAAGGATTCTTGAATTTCTTTCTTTCTGTTTTGTTCTCCCCATTCCTTTTGACRCTTTGTCAGTCCCTCCCAGCCCCTTCTCTCCAGGTACGTCTTGCCCTTTGTTACCTGTACCAGCAGAATTTTTCCACCCAGCCATCTCTGCCACCCAGACAGGGTCTGAGAAAGTCTCATGTCCACGCAACCTTCCTAAGATCTCTCTGCAAGGCTCATGGGCATCATTGAGATCTCCAAGTGTGAACTGTTCACTTCTTCATCAGGTAAGGACCCCTGCTTCTCTCTGCTATGAAAGTTTGATTATTATATTGTACCCGAACAAACGGGACTAAACAGGGAGGAAAGTAGAGYGAAGGTCGAACTGTGATCAGGGTCAGTGCAGCTGGAGGGTCTGACCTCCAGGAGCACAGAGAACAGTAGAGTGTAGGAGTGATGGGGGGAGAGGGCTGGGGGACAGAGAACTCTCACCTGCTGAAATCTTAGGCATTTTTGCTTTGTATCAAAAAGTAGTCTGACAGCTGGAGCTAGCTCCACCCTAGCACAGTATCACATTGTCTGCTGGCTTGCCTCTGTGAGTCTTGCACTGTGTGCACAGCAGAGCCACTGTCATTCACAGCAGCTGCAGGTGAATGCTAGGGAAATGGGAGCTGTGCAGCCACCTCAGTTCGTCTTAGCACCTTGACTCTGGATAAGGTACCTGCTTAGTGGAACAGACTTCTCATCTACCTGCTTCACTATTCTTCATGCCGCATAAGGCATCCATAACCAGTGTCTGTAGGCTYACTGCTTTCCCCTATCCACTTAGCTCTTATGTCCCAGAAAGGTACAATTCCTGTTTGAGGAGTACATGGACACTCTATTCCCTGTGAATTTTTACTGTTGTGAAAAAACCCAACAACATATGTTGTCCAGTTTTATGAGATAGCCACTGTTGGCACAATACAAATAAATTTAGCGAGCGTAGATTTAGTCTGGAGTTGAGGATGCTGAGTTGTTGTGGTGTTGAAACTTCTTGTATAAGTATAGACCTCAAGAGAAAGAGTTCTGGAGTGACATATCAGTGGGGCAGAAGCAGTAAAGAGGGRTTTGGTAAACTTTTGCACTGGATTATGTGATGTCGAATGTTTCAAATAGCTATGCTTTGGGAAGTTGCTTCCAGAGCTATGTCACAGTGGCAGTGTCACAGAGCAGACCACTTTCCTAGTAACAACTGAAATGCAACCTAACTGGATGAGCACTGATACAATGAAATTAAGTCTGGTTTCCTTTAATTTTGAAGGGACTCCAACCTTTATTTCCTAAATAACATAGTTATCACTAGAGCTGGTCAGGAGGATCTTGATGCCTCTTTTTTGTCCCCAAACATTGCTGATTTTTATGACTTTCTGAGAAAAGGCTTCCTGTGTACAGGAGGCCACCTGATTTCTCGCCAGCTGACGGTTCTGATCTGTCTGCAGCCTGTTTAGCAGCTTTCGATGGAAGCCAAGAGCCAGAGACAACAGAGAACCTCCTGRGCCACTAGCACTTCGGGGCAGCCCATAGGCAGGGATTGCAGAGCTCACAGACTGAGAACCCATTCCCTTCAGTGGGATAATTCACATGGGAGAGGGAGATTCATCCTAAAGCAGAATGAAATGAGAGTTCAAATTATTGAAACCTTTCCTTCCCCAGAAGCACTCCCTGTGGGGAAATCCCATGGAGAGGCTGCATGGCTACTGTTTCTTGGGTTGTGTTTCAGACAGTTAGAGCTGCCATGATCCACTTTGCATAGCCAACCATTTCCAATGAGAGTGAGTGAGAGAGAAACTGGAGTTTTTCCCCTGACTTTTTCTGTAATTATGGTTTATTTCTACACTACAGGCCCCAAAGCTCTCAAAAAAAAGATCTCTTGCTCCCAAACCCCTGTGTCTTCCCTGAGAACCACGTATTTTCATACCTCCCTAGGGCCCTGGGAGTGACACCTCGCTGGACAGCCGGAGCAGCAGCTCTGTGGGCAGCCTGCAGACCACGCTGGAGGACAGCCTCAACCTCAGCGACTCTCCCCAGTGCACATTGGACCTTCCAGTGGCTCTGTGCCCCATGCCGGCTGTTGCCAGCCAAAGACCCCTGGCAGCCCCACTGTCACCTGCCTCCCGTCGGCGGAGCCTCAGGGGCCGAGGGATCTTTAGCCTGCGAAACATCCGGCGGCACCAGCGAAGTCACAGCAGTGGTGGGAGCACCAGCCCAGGGTGCACCCACCATGACTCCATGGACCCTTCAGATGAGGAAGGGGCAGGCAGCAGTCTGAGGGGGGGCGGCAACAACAGCGAGCCCTCGGAGACCCTCAGCAGCCTCTCACTCACCTCCCTCTTCTCACCACCCCCCCCAGGGCTGACGCTTGTGAAGAAGTGCAACAGCACCAGCAGCCTCCACACCAACCCATCATCCCGGGGCCCTGCAGCCCACGACACCAAGCCCTTCTACACTGTCGACCCTCGGGGCTTCCTCTCAATGCCTTCCTGGGTGACGGACTTCTGCAAGGACACCCCTTTGCCAGGGGATGGAGAGGAGCCAGAYGGCCCTGGCAAAATGGGAACAGGGGACCATGGCTCCCCACTCCCTTCTGAGCTGGAGCTGGGTGACGGAGTCAGCAAGAGGAACAGATGAGGGCACTTGGGGCACAGGGAGGGAGCGTTTGGCCGCCAGCACAGGAACGTGCTATGCTAACTTTTCCCTGGCAGCAATTCCAAAGGATTTGTGGGAAAAAGAACCAGGCAAACAAAAATTTATAAATATATATATATATATATACACATAAATATATACATATATATATATATATATACACACACACACACATATATATATATATATATATATATATATAAAATTAATTAATACTCTGGTACTGTACCTCAGAGGCATGGGAGAGTGCAAGCAATACGGGAACAGTCCTGCCTGAGGGCAAGACCTGGACCATCACCGCAGAGACTGTAGTGACAAGAAAAGGCCATGGGGCTGAGAGGGAACAGACCCTCCAGCCAGGTGACTGCCATGTGGCAGCCATTTAGTTATATACATATACATATAGAGAGAGATTGATTTATTTATTTTTTTTACTGAGAGATTATGAATTTCAGAAAGTGCTAAGAAGGATCAAGCAAATAGGGACTGGGGGAGGTCCTATTCAAAATAAGGATGGTGGGAGTAAGGGTGAAGGGAAGGGAGCTGGGATTAGCAACAGAGGAAGAGTGTCTGGAGTTTGCCTTGCCTGTTTCTGGGAACTTCCTTATTGTTCATGCTTCCATTTCAAACATTAAAAATTGTGGGCCAGATCTTCAGGTCTAGTGTAAATTGGCAAAACGCAATTGCACGCTTCTGTTAGGATAAAGCAGTAGGAGCTCTGGCTTGAGGTGGATTCATGCTGATTTACAGCAGGTGAAAACCCGGCAGCAGGGAAATGCAAACAGCCATGGAGCATGGGAACCATTTTGAGGTGAAAAGCTTTGCTTTGAAGGGAGTGTGTGAACACAGCAGGCATGCTCATGGGAGGAAGGGGTGGAGGCTACATGGCATATTTTTATTGTTTTGTTGGTTTTGTCCTTTTTATTTTGTTCAAAAAGAAGCTGCTAAGGGAAGAAATCTACAAGATACGTGGGGAATTTTGGAGTGGGTGGGCAGTGGGGGGAATGGGAGGGAGAATTAAAAAGGGGAGAGGAGATTGCACTTTTTCCCCTTTTATTTGCAGTAATTGTGATATTTTATTTTCAAAGCCCAAAGGCGCAAAAACCATCTCTAGAGAAAACTATCTGTTATTTTTGTATCTATAGCTATATATATTAAAAGAAGACAAAAACTAGAATTTTAACAAGGACAAATAAAAGCCAAGGGGCCTTCAAAACAAAATGTAGTGGGTCCCCTGGCTGTGGGCAAACCCTGCTCCAAGTTGCAGTGGGAAGAACCTGCAAGAACTTCTGCAGCTCGGTGATGGCTCTACCTCCTCTCCAGCATCTCCATTATCTTCTCTTGCTTTCCTGATTTGCATCAGTGTAGCTGGAACCAGAATGCTGCCCAGGGGCAACTGAGAACGTGAAGAACAGGAAATATTTGTGTGAGTGTGTGCGTGTGTGTGTGTGCRCGCAAGTGTAAGGACACACATGTGCTTTGCATCATAGCTAACCAGCTCACTAGAAGCAGCAGGAGATACAGGGAGAAGGAGGGAATTACAACTTTCCTTGCCAGCACATTACAGAGAAGTGTGTATTCATCCTGGGGTGGCAAGTGTGGAGGGCTAGCAGCATGGAAGGTGAGGGCAGACTGACTCCTCATGCCAACACCTTCCTTAGGATCCAAGACCTGATCCAGCAGGCGTGACTCCCTTCCACTATAGTTGCAGGAAGGCAGAGGCTGCATCTCTGTTCCCTTTCTGACAGCATGACCACATGTCTCCACCAGCCATCTGTCCTTCCTATGGGCAAGCCTGGATCTCCTCCTGCAGGAACATCACAGCCTTGTGCCCTTCCCAGGTTTGTGGGTGGGTGGGAGAGGGAATCAGCCTGCCATCCAGGAGACACAAAAAATTTGGGATGTCACCTGCAGCCCCAGGGAGGTTCACCAACGGATCCTTGAGGAGAGAGAGTGAGAAGGAGGAAAGAGGATAGCAGCACAGCAGAGGGGGGTTGGAGAGCAATGCACCGCTCAGAGAAGGAACACGGCTCCCTTGGGGTTTCCTATCCCATTTTTTCCATTAGAGGCAAAAGGGCCTCTGTAGCCACTTCCAGTGCTTCCTCGCAGCTGGCTAAGCATTGTGAAGCGGGTGGTATGCAACACGCTTCCTGGTTTTACCATTACCTGTCTGAATTTTAAGCAGCCGCTTCATCTTATGAATTGGGGCTGTAAACAGCAAACACATTGAATGGGATGAACAACAGAAAAGAGGAGGATAATTAATATATGGACCTGATTTATTTGGTGAAAGGAGTGTGTGCTGTGTTGAAAGTGTGTGCACTGACTGCAGGGAAGTCAGGCCTGCAGGGAAAGGACGGAGCAGTGCTGGTCCTGGTCCTTTTCCTTGCAGAAAGGCTGCTGGCCCAGATTTATTAAAGCAATAATAAGGGTCTTCAAATGTTTTTTTGCACTGCTTGTTTTTGGGGGTGAGTTCTCCCTGCCTGCTCTCCCACAGGCAGAGAGGAGAGACGCGCCACATGGTTTTACATCCTCTGTGAAGGAAAGCAGTCAGTCCCCACATGACCCAACGATTAATATTGGCTGCAGAGGACTTAAACTCAAACCCAGAGCTGCTTTGAAGGTGAAGATTAAAAAAAAAAATTAAAAACAACTGCAGATAACCCTATGCACAGAGCATTTCCTCAAGGGTGGCCTTAAAGGGAGTTGGAGCTGGGACTCTGAGCTCTCCCAGGAGCAGTGTAAGCAGTGAAACTTTGGGGCTGGGGTAGGAATGGGAGAGGAATCAAGGATGGGAACAGTTCTACAAGTTACCCCAGTGTATGGCCGTGAGAGAGAGTCAGTCTGTGCTTGAGACGGTCGGTTTAGCCGCATCTCTGGTGTGAGGTACCGACACTCTTTCCTAGCCAAAGGAGACGTAAGGGCCTGCGGAAGGGGCAGGTGATGTCCGTCCGTATCGCAGCGGGGTGCTGCCCCTTCTGAGCTGAGCGCGCTGCCTGGCCTCCCCCTCTTCGTGCCCCATGACGGGCTGGTGACAGGGAGCAGGAGGGCCGTGACGGACGGACGCAGGGACGCGCACGGCAGCTGCCAGCAGGCCGGCTCGCCCTCCGGGCTGTAGGGGAGGGCGGGCGCGGAGCAGGGAGCAGGCACATCTCTCATCTTCGTCCTGCCCACAGCGGTACCCCCCAGTCCTGCCAAGCCTGCTGCATCCGGTTTTTGTGCCTGCCCCTGTTGGCAGCAGGGTTTCGCTACTCCCCCGACACGGTTCAGACGCTGCTCGCGGCCCCATTTGCAGGGCGATGCAGAGATCAGCCCTGCTTCGGCCTCTCTCTGTCTTCTGCTCGTGTCCCCGTGRGCCACACCACTGCCTCCGGCCAGCGACGCTTTTGGTTTTAGGCTTGTTAGGCGGCGTGGGAAGGCCTGGCGGTAAAGGCTGGCTTTCTCCCCAAGGCTAAGGGGCGRCTGTGCGGCAGAAGCGTGCAGCCCCGAAGGCCCCAATCCCTCTCCCRATGGGTGCAGGTCACCAGCCTCCACCCCGGTGGAGGCCCACRGGGGGCTGCCGCCGCCGCCTTCCCCTCCCGGCTGCCCTACTGCTGCCCGCACGTGGCACCCCGCAGCGACTCCTGTCGCGGCCAAGAAGGCGGCGATGGCCCGCGGGGATCGCTGGTGTCCCTCCACGATGGATGACGCCTCTGCCTCTCCCCGGTTCCCTCCTGGAAGTGACCCACAGGCAGAAGCATCTTTGCTTTCCCGCGGCCTCCCCTCTCCCGCCGGGGTCAGGCCACGGCTCCCTCCGCCCTGCAGAGGGGTTTCCACCCTCCGCTGCATGACTCCAGCCGAAGGCTTCAGGCTCAGGAAGGAGGTAGCCATGGAAACGGGAGAGAGCAGGTTATCTTTAGTGAGTATTTCGTCTCTCTCTTTTAATTTTTTTACCAACTCTCTGAAGAAGAAGGAAGAAACATCCATCCTTCCCGGAGAGGAAGCCGGACACGAACCGTGTCGTGTTCTCCTGGKGGCTTCGCACGGCTGGGCCATGGCAACGGGTCACCCCCCCACCTGGGCCCGGGGCAGCGGTTATTTCACCCACCCCACAGCTCCTTCAGCGCCTGGTCCCACCACCACCACAGCGGCTTGGGACGACGGGCGCCGCTCCGATTGCCTCTCCTTGCGGCCGCTCGCTCTTCATCCGTCTTCCGTGCTCTGGCTAGCACGAGCTTCACTAGGAGATTAGGCGCATGGGAAGCAGTTACCAGAATGACCGCAGTTTTCTTTTATGGGAAGGCTGCAGCGCTGCTGCTCCGTATTTCCGTGAGGCCAAGTCCTGCGAAGGGCTAAATGCCTCCAGGTTTCTGGGAAATTAAAATTGAGTTGAGCAGGCTGGAGTTGGGGGGGGCGGGTATATGTCTTGAAATTGCTATTTAGGAGGGGGRAAAATGATTTACAGGTGAAAGAAACGTAAAATTGCAAACTTAAATGTCTACATGTGATTTTTTTCCTTTTTGTTTTGGCTGCAAACCAAACTGTTCTGGCCAAATTTGCTGTCTTGTTTCTGCAGTGCCCCCACRGTGCGTCATGGGGGCATTGCACCTTGCGTGGTCCCTCGGGCACCCCGCAGGGTGCAAGAACGAGGCAGCTGCCAGCGGCGTTGCCCAGCCAGGGAGGTGCCGCGGGAGCTCAGAAACAGATTTGACTGTAGCTAAAATATTTCCAGTTGTCAACTAAAAGCTCCAGGTTTGCTGCAGAAGAAGCAGCTTGGGTTCACCTTGCTCTTCGCACGAGAATTTCGCAGAGAGGAAGAAAATTAAACCCTGCTGATTTTTCTCCCTAGCTGATGTAAAAACACGCAGCACACCTTGCAGGAAGTGCTTAGCACTTTGCAGAGTCAGGCCCTTGGATGTACGCCATCCAGCTCCGGCTATCTGCATGTGATCAGACTTCCCAAATATTCCCTTCCCTGTTCTTCGTGAATACTTTATTTTATAAGGCTTGCCTGACTTCTCAATTTTTTTCCATGTTATTTTTGTTTCTTGCTAGGGCCTGGCTTCCAGTAGGAACTCAGTATCTCAGTACCTTTGAAGAACCATTCATTTCTTCTACCACATTTAAATAAGTACATTTCTTCCCTCAGACTTTTTTCTTCTTCCGTGTATTTTCAAGCCTCCTATTCATTTCTCCTAAGATTCTGTCACACTTTGAAAAAAATCTGGCAATGTGCTATTCAATATTTATGCCTCCTGGTCACTTCCAGAGTAGATGTGCTCCATTTATAAGTAAGGAGATTTCATCCCCATGAAAACCAGCATCACAACCTCCACTTTGCTGTGTGTCTCTGCTTTTGCTCCAGCAGCAGTTGCAGTAATAAAGGCTCTGCCCTTTCACGTATGCCTGCAATGGGATTGCACAGATGGACCTTATGCCAGGGTATGTCCTCAGTGTCGCTTTGCATATCTGCAGAGCTCCTGCACATCTTTCACTTTCACAGCGTTAGTCAGGCAGGACTCAGCACCTCACAAAATCACTCTCATTAGCAGTTGGGCTGTTGCCATGTAAGCCACAGCAGACCAGCTCACACTCCCCCTTAGCTGTGCAGCATTGCTAGGCAAAGAGGAATACAAATCTTTTTTCTTAGTGTTTTTGTCTGTAGTCACTGAAGTCAGCAGATCTGGCTCTCATGGTCCGTGGTGCAGAATGATAGAATGAGAGAGGAGCTGTTTTTCCAAGCACATTTTCCTGGAGATCAGAGCACTTTAGCTCCTCTGGTTAATATTGTTCTAGTTGTCCGCAATATTTCTCCTGAAATCCTCAAAAGCAGCAGTGTTTTTGCTTTAGTTTTGTTTGTTTCCTGTTGCTAGGTCAGGAGCATCGCATGCTGTGCACCGTGCAAAATGACAGCAGCCCCTACTACAGCTCTTCCCCCTCACTGTACTYGGGAGTATTTGCCCTAGCTGAAATTTTTGCACTGTAAGTTACCTGTTTGTGCTGACCACAGTGCAGTGGGATTTGCYGCCTGTCATTGCCCTGCTGCCACCACTTTCTCTTCTTTTCTTYCTCATAACTGTTGCTAAGGGAATATCCTTGTCCCACCACAGAGCCAGGCCAAGCATCTCCAAAAACAGATCTAGCAAAAGCCTGCACAACAGGCAAAGTAGCCATCTTCCTTCAGCTGGAAACACCCATGTGGGGTCAGGTTCCACCTCAGGCCGAACTATCCGTGATAGCATAGATCATGCAGATAACAGTCCAAAGAGCAAATATTTTTCACTGAAACATCTTTAATCGAAGTTTGGGGGTTTAAATTGTGCATTCTTAGGAGGGGGCTACCAACCCACGCACAATGTGGAGAAGCATCATGCAAGAACCCAAGATAGGTGGGCCACACACATGCAGCCATCTTTATTACCTTGCAAGTCTTTGAGATAAGCTTTGTTCTTGATCTGTCAAAATTTTGGATATGATGTACCAGTTGAGCTCTCCTCTAGAACAACCACCAGTTTCCTCTAATAATTGCTAGGATGATAATAACGAAAGCAGATGACCCCATTTCTCCTCTCAATTACAACTTCACAAACACAGTTAATTTATTTTCTCATTTATACACTTCTTCTCCCACATCCTTATCTGAGCCGTATGAGCGGTTTTTTTGAGATATGATCTGCACACAGAAATACTACACTCATGTTGGATAATAATAGATACTTCTAAGATGAGTCAAGAGCAATGAGAAGTTATATGAAGGGGGTGGCATGGATAAAAGATCCTCTTTCACGTGTGTAATCCCTCTACRCACACACACATGTACACTTTCTTTCTCACCACCATCTTTAAAAATTACCTTCTATTTGAATGTACAGTTTACAAGATGTGAGACTGTTAATCATAGTCACCGCTGACAAGTTTCTGCTGTTCTAGTCAGTTCAGGCATTGAAAAAACAAACAAACAGCCAACAACATTGCATTGAATAAAAAAAGAGAAAGTAACTATTTCCAAAATCCTTCAATGTTGAGTTGACATTTATTCTTTACGCTTTCATAGCCACTGCTGATTTGTGCACACATGAGTGTATGCGTGTGGGCATGGGTTTGGGCATGTACCTGTTTCACTGTCGTTGTTGTTTCTAACAGATCCTAACAGTAGTCTTTTAAGTGCACGTTGAAAGAACAAACAGCTAAAATTGCTGCCGCAGGAAACTGCTCACAAACAGTCCCCACAGCACAGCTACAGGAAACGTTTAGGCAGCACTTTCACCAAAGCAATTCCTCACCTGGCTGCAATGAGTTGCGGAGGCCTTTGCTCACACATCAGGCTGGCCCAAGGGTACAACCCCATGATGCTGCGCCTCAAGGACCAGGCATGGATGGTGCCCACACTGCTGGGCCCGATTGCCATCAGCCACACGGGATGCTCCTGTTGGATTTTGATGGGCCCTAGGGCCAAACCCCCAGGTAAACACCTTGACGCTACTCAGAGTGCTGGTGGGTGCTGTGTGCCCACGGCTGCTGCACTGGGAAGTGGTGTCTGCATGGAGCAGAAATAGGGGCAACGTTGCTGGTGGATGGTGCGACAGARCACACAACTGGGGATGATCAAAATCCCGAGAGGGGACCCAGGGCTGCTGGAGTCACCTCAGGCGAGTCTGCGTGACCATGGGTACGTTTGCTGAGGGGATTGCCAAGACTGTGCTCACACAGTGCAAATCGTCATCTCCAGCTGTGATTGACGATTCAAGCTGTGGCACAGGCTAGGCAGCCACTTTGGCACTAGTGATCCCCTCAGGAATGAGAAGAGGGCACAGATCGAGGCAGAAATGTGTTCAGATGGTCTCCCTTTCAAGTGAGGGCATGCAGTCACTCACGTGATGGAGGCTCAAGAGAAGGCAGCTCCCCTCAAGGGGCAGAAACYGGCTGTGAATCCAGCCCAGGACTCTGGATCTTGCTCCAAAGTGATTCCTCCATGGCTCAGCCATACTCCTGCTCTGCAAACGCCACTGGTGGCCAGGCTGCCACCTCCTTCCCGGCTAACTCCGACTCCCTGGTTTGGTAGGAAGCCACCCAAAGGCAGCCTAACCCATGGGACTAGGCATGTTGGCTGCATCCTAGCCTCAGAAGTAAGCAGCCTTTTATTTTATGCTTGGATGGCCACAATGTTTTAGTGTTTATTTGTGTCCAAGCAGGCAAAAATAGAGCCTGGGTAACAAAGAGGTGAAAAAGCCTGAGGGGAAATTGCACTAACTATGGAGGAAGCTAGTTAAGGGTCTGGAGGAGGCCAAGGATCTGATTCCCAGCCTGAGCCTCAGACGGTTTGCCCTGAAGGACACCCTCTAGGTCCAGGTTTCTTCCCTTTTGCCTAGCAGCTGCCACTGCATTTTTTCTGCTCAGTAAATAGTGCAGGAATCAGTGCAGCGGTTAATGTGSCACTTTTGACATTTGAGGGCAGATTAGCTCAGAAGCGAGTGTATAAATCTGCTCCATCAGAAGTCCAGAAGTGGAAACCAACAGCGGGCTGACAGGCTGCTGCCAGCCCACAGCTACYGCTGCCAGCCCTGGCAGGGCAGGTCCCACAGGCGTGGGGAGCTGTGGGGCCAATGCAACACCCGGGCAGCTCAAGCATTCAGGTAGGCAGGGAAAGAGGCAGCCTGGCCGGTTGTGTTGTTTGCTTTACCCTGGTGATGATGCAGTGGCATCATTTTCATGCTAAATGCTAATTTTATGCTTTGCTGGCCTCAGAATCGCCTACATTCATACCCTTCAGAGCAGCAATTAAAGGGCCAGGTGCTCGTGCTAAGGCGCTTGCGATGCTGTGACTTAATCAGGGCATACAGGAGAGGAAGAGTAATGTGTTTGTGTAGCTGTCACAGTGGGAATACGTGAGAGCTCCTCTAGGCCCACAAGGCGTAGGAGGCACCGACCTAGGACACGGGCACAGCAGCTCCAGCTCAGCACTAGAGCAGGGAGCACAGGCTTATTTCTAGGTCTGGTCATGAACTGCTGTACAACTTCAGTAAATCATTTAAATGGCCACCTACTCCCTCTGCCTGATGTTTSTAACCTATATCAAGGTAATGCCACCTTGTTATGACCCATCTCTCCATTTGAAAGAAGCATCTGAACTTTCAGTCCAGTTCAGTAGCCAGAAGGACCCAGAGACAGCACAGTCCGTTTAAGCCCCCACCCATCTGTGTGCGTGAAACCCTTAAGCCTGCAAAAACTTTGACCTCTTTTGAAATTCTCCCTGATCTCTGCCTTCTTGATCTCTGCCTGATCTCTGCAGCACATCCTTTCTGATACGTGGGGCAGCACCACATCCCACCAGCGACACAGAGCAACTGGCCTTGAGGTGTGTCTCCTAGCCAGCCCCCCACTGCCCAGCCCCAGACAGTGGCAGCACAGTGTGCTCCCCCCAAGACCCCAYACACCACAGGGATGTCCCTGGCTGGGGAGAGGCTGAGCAGCATTTGCTTGGCAGAGGGACATGGGCTCAGTGCCATGCTGTGCATGTAAGATTTTCAGGTCTGGCTGTAAGGTAGAATAAGGCAATTTTATGGGTGTTCCCCCCCTCCCAGTACACATCTGTGGCTGAGATTGCTCTGCATGAGTGGTAAGGAGAGTCCATTTGTGAAAGCATTAGGAAAGACATTAGCATTTAAGTGCCTAGGCATTTACACCATTTGCCTAAATTAAAAAGCTTGTGCTGATGGATATGCTTGCAGATCCCCTCCACATCTCTAGCAGGCTTAAATGTCCCTCCAAATGGGAACAGGGGACCTGCATCTTCAATTCTTGCTGCTTTGATTTATCTCAGTGTGATATAATGCCCATACTTGCACGGAAGGGTCCACCCCACCTGGCTCCCTCAGCAGAGCCATAACTCCCTGCCCTTCCTCAGAGACATCAGGCTGGCAGCAAGGCACGACAGGAACAACCTCTGGYGATGCAGGTGACCCCCTTCCTGGAAAGCAAAGAGTTGGGGGGGGCTGCACTGGCTCTGAGGCACGGGAGCTCAGAGCACTGGGTGGCAAACTGCAGGAGGCTGGGGGCTGTAAACTGTGGAGAAAAACTTGAACTAGTTTTAGCCATGCTATGCTGGGCTCTCACCTGTGGAAGGAGAAGGCTTCAGCATGAACTCTCCAAGTCCACATGGGCCACAGGCCCTCCCCCACCCCCCAAGTTTTGCTGCCCCCTGTACCCAGGCTTGCATGAATTAGAAGTGTTCAGGGTGTGACTTCACATGCTGCAGTTCTAGCTCTCATGGCTGTTCATACATGCCTTGTATGCCTTTCTCCTTGCCTCTCTCCATTTCTCCATCTGACTTTCACCATCTGTCTGTCTGTTTGTCTGTCTGACTTGCTCCTTTTGTTGCCCACCTGCTTTGTTGTAGTCAGAGGTGGTAACTGCAGATAACAAAAGAATCAGAGGCACCATCTGTTTTGCTTCCTTCACCAGTTCAGAGAAGATTTTGAATCTTCTCCCCAGCTTAGCAATGGGGAAGTTAGAACTAGGACTGCAGAAGACATACCTATTAACTTTCCTCCCACGTGGAGCTACCATACCTACCAGTGTCTCTGTGACTGCCTCTTTCCACCRGTATATTTTATCTCAGAGGCATCTCATCACTTTGCCCATTTCTCTGGAAGTTTTAGCAATCCCACTTCTCTCTTCAAGCAGGAGCTTGAGTAGCCCTGATGGACAGCTGRAAATGCTGGGCAAAGAGCCCTCATGTGCATACAGTGCAGCACCACAACACATCACACCCCATGGGTATGGTCTGGACAGATCAGAGCTGCTTTGCATACACAGGCCAAGTATCAAATACAGCTATGAAAGAGCTGGCTTTACCAGACATGATCTACAAGATATATGCCCATGTACTTTTGGCCTTTAGAGAGTGACAGAAATGTGTAAGCTGGCTCTTTCCATAGGCCTGCAAGGGTCTGTTCCTTCCAACCAGCCCTCAAGTTCATGACTGTTTTGTCTCCTGGCTTTTTTCTCAATCCAGACACAAATGTCCTCACAGCTGGCGTTTCACCACATCCTTCCTGACGTAGGTCCCTCTGTTCAAGGGAGCATTGCACAAACTCACTTGGAGAGCATCTTGCACATAGGTGGCACTGTGATGGTAGCATTGCTATTGCATTTCCCTCACGCTCTCCAAAACATGTGAACCAAACAGGATTAAACTAAGAGTTTCCTTTTTGTTTCCCAGCTGGCTCTCTCCCAGCAGATCCCTTTTTTTCCTCCTCCAGCCCAACAGTGATGCTCAAGGCAGCCTGGCTGGACCTACCATTTATACTGCTAGTTGCCATCAGAGTCACCGATGGCACCCAAAGAAAGCTGTTGTTTCTCTTATCACTGCAGACGGGTGGACTTCCAGGGCTCAGTCACGTGTGCACAGGCAGGGCAGGAGGTGACTGCAAAGTGTGAAGAGGAAGGTGTGCTAGGTCGCGCTCAGCCCCACTGTGTGTACCAGGTGCCTGCCGTCCCTGGCTGCCAGGGACTTGTGCCAGCCCAGCCTCCTTGCTCTAGACAGGAGGATGAGTGAGGCCCTGGTCGGGGTCGGGGTGGGGGGAAATGGGTGGATTCCCTCTCCTCTCCCACAGAAATCTGGGAGAGAAAGGACATTTTCCCCCTGCATTGGCCACTGTTTATGCTCAGCCTCTCTTCCTCYTCCTGTGCTAAGAGAGTACAAGGAGGAGAGCAGCTAGAGTTTCACGGGACGGGTGGTGGGGGATTTCATCTGTAGTTTAGGACAGAACTCTCTCCGACTCTTTTTCAGTCTTTCTGTTCATTGCTGCCATCTCTCTTTTTTTCTTCCTCCCACCCTTTCTCTAGCCCAAACTCTGCCCTCAAGCCTAGCCCTCCTCCTCCTTGCATCCTAGCCCTCCTTGCCTTTTCTGCAAGGAAGGACTTAAATAACCCTGCAGTAGCTTTTCCTTATATTCTCTGGCTAGGATTTTGKTTTTTTTGCTCCAGAGGACTTTCTTGGCTGGGGCTTGTCCTTAAACACTGCTATCTGAGATCTGTGCCCTACCCTCAGAGTAAACAAACATCCTCTTGTAAGCGCTGACCTCAAGTTATGTTGTAAATACTAGCACCCGACAAACCTACGCTCAGTTGCTGGCAGTGGTACGTAGCTTCTCGGTGTAATGTTGTTGCACTGCTTTCATCTCCAGTGCCAAAGGAAAAGGCTGCAGGACACCTTCCTCTGGGGCTCAATTCCAGGTATGCTCCAGCATCCAGTCAGTTTTCTGCTGCTTGCTTTTYACCCTCCTTTTATAAAAGTAATAAACTCTCCTGTTGTGTTCTGTGCAATGTTTTTATTTGAGAGCTGACTTAATCTTTATATTTTCTTCTCTGTGTTAATCTCAGGATTAAGAAAAAGCTGTGCAAGTATGACTTGAGCTTTTAAAAATATCTTCTATTAAAAAAAAATCCCCAAAACATTGCTCATTGTGGATTTTTCTGCTTTTCATTTAGAACTGAATTCATGAATTTTAACTAAAGATGAGCATGTTGGGCATCAATATATGTATAATTATGCAAAACCGCTATTATGTCTCTAATGAAAATTAGATTCTGCCACTAAGACTGTGTTTGGTGATAGTGTATGTCTTCATTTGTGCTGTATTTTCATTTATTTATTTATTTTTTAGCTGCATGACCTAGGATTACAGTTGCTATGGCGATAAGGCAGTTAGTGAAGGAAGGAGTGAAAGGTAAGTTTGTTTACGTGTCTCTGCGTGGAGGGGAGGGCTGGCTGGCAGGCTCCTTCCCTAGGGTGCTATTTGTCTCCTGTTTCCCCCCTACAAGCCCATAATGTGAACCACAGCTGCTGACACTGCAACRCACTACTTCCACCAGCTATATTATTTTCTGATTTTGGGGGACTGGTGCTGGAYTGGTCAAAGCCTCTGTTTCTGGAGCAGGTACAGGGCAAGCAGCAGCAGTGAGGTTTTCCCTCGGTGGCTACTCAAAAGCCAGCTGGCTCTCCAAGCTTGTGCTCGGCCTCCAAAGCTCTCCCTTGGCTTGCTCTTGGGATGTGCTGCCCCAGCTTTCTGCCTGCCTCACCCATGTTTCTGTCTGCCCTCGCCTATACCCCTTTCCATCAAAACTGCCCTCTCCGTTTGCTTTTAGCTCCTGACTACCTTTCCTCGTTTCTACCTTATCCTTGGAAACGCAGGCTGTGTCCAGCCTTGTCGATTGTAAGGTTTTGCGCATTTTTTTTTCCAATGGCCTATTCCAAAAATTGTTTCCTGCTTCTTTCTTCCCTTCCTCCTGAAAGAAGGGTGCTTATTGCAGCCACGAGCTTCAACAATTTTCACTTGCTCCTCACAGCAGTAACACTTTTGTACCTCCGTGGAGTTTTAGACCATGTTTTACTCTCAGGTACATTGTAAATTAACATAATGCAAGTCAGTGAGTATGTCTCAGGCTCCCACCAACTGGTCTCAGTCTAACCTTGAATATCTCCTTGGGTGTACTTAACTTTTCATTTGGTATAAATTTTCCACCAGAGATCTTACTACTGAGTTTTTTGGGAAAAAAAAAAAAAAAAAAAAAAAAAAGTTGTGAGAGACAAATGTTTTAAAAGGGTCTTTTCTGCCCTACCACATTTCATATCTTTCCCCAAGGGAACTCCTTGCCTGTTTGCAGCTTATCATTGGTGCAACTGCTTTAGTGCAAGCAGGCAGCTCTTTCCCACTTACCAGGAGAGGRGTAAAACAGATGAGCAAGCTGACAGGAATAATCCTGTGCTTGTACTGATCTCTGCTTTCCCTTCAAGGGACACAGTTCCAATCCACTGAGCACCTGCAAAGGGTCCAGCTCACACTGAGAGACCCTCCAGCTGCAGCTATCACCTTCCACTGGTGGTTGCACGAAATGGTTGTGCTCACAGGTGCTTCCAGAACTGGGGGAGAAGGTGGGAAAACCCAGTGGGGGATGCCCAGGGTGACTGGAGAGCAGGGGGTGTTGGTTGTTACCCTTAAGGTAAGGATGGGAGTTTGAAGTAACTACATTTTGCTCAAGGGCTCATTAGTTTGGGGGCAAGAAACTTGGCAGAGCCAGTGATTTTTGATAGTAGTCAATAGCTTCAACAGGGATGTCCTGCATGGACATGCATATTAGCATGCTTGTAGTTGAGCCCTGTTTCAGCCATGTCACAAATGATCCAAGAGAAGGATTGCTAAACCACAATCTTTTACAGCCATAAGCTGGGCTGAAGGAGAACACAAAGTAAACACAGGCTTATTGCAGTTCAGTTAATGCAGCAGGCTGCCTGGTAGTGGAGAAGTGTTGGATCGCAGCAGTCCTTGGAGGAAAGACACTAAGCCTCTCAGGGCTGTGCTGTACTGTGAGTCCAGCCCAGGTCAGCAGCGTATCAAGTTGTAAACATCAGGCTGAAATTTGGGAGTAGTCTATGTAACAGCTTTGGGCTTCAGTTTGGATCTTCCAGGGACAGGTCACAAAAATCAATATGGTATTGAGCAGTGTTTTCATCAGTCTTTGACTTCTCTGAACTCCTCCCTCAGCCTTCTGCAGATCAGGGTTGAGGAGAAGGAGGAGTATATGTGCAGTACATGCAAACTCGCAGTGCCTCTGCTGTCTGGGAATAAACAAGGCCTGGAGGCACCCTGGGTAGCTGTCAGACTGGCCTCTTCTCTGCAAGAAAATCTGCTGCAGAAATATCAGACAATCTCATGATTTCCACCCTCTGCCTCCCCTGTAAATATTCATCATAAGCAGTTAAAGGGGAGGTTGTGCAGCTGTGGGTGATGAATCCTGGCTTGTTCTTCATCAGGAGGATGGTCCACTCAGCACACAAACATCCTCTCCCTCTCTCCAGCCCCCTTGCCCTCTCCGTGCGCTGCATCCTCATGCTGCCAGAGGCTCTTCAAGAACGTATAGAGACACAGATGCCGCATACACACCATGCCTGTGACAGTAATTTCAAATGAGCTAGTCATGTACTTAAGGACAAAAGCTATTACTGGGGAAAGAGCATTTAGACAGATGGAAGACGGCCATGTGGAGCAATTTCCATCATATGCTTGATCTCCCTGGGAAGGAGTGGGGAATGGGATCAGAAGAGGTCTCAGCCTTACATTTATGTCTTCAGGCACCACAGCAGCAGCGTAGCTCTGTCACACCTCTTGTGTCCGGTCCACAAGACTGCTGTCAAATGCAGGTGTGTTATTTTGAGGGCCAATAGGTAGCCGGGTGCTCTGTGGATGTGCACATGCCATAAGGACCTTGGACATTTGGATGGCAAAAGAGGGAGGTGTTAAATTCTCATTACTGCTGTACTGCAAGACAGAAGGAAACAGAGGTATGTGGGAGGGATGCAGTCAGTTGATGAATTGCCCACCTGCTTTGGGATCCAACATAATTACAGAGTTTATTGGCAGATTATCAGCCACAGTGCCCAGCAAATAGGCAGCAACACTGAGGGGTTTTAGTTTGGTCTTTCGGCATTTTTGTTCTGTTTATTTACAAGAGCTGTGCAATATTGCAATGTACCTTTATGCACTCTCAGCTTGGCCCAGGCTACCAGGTTTCCTCAGAGGCTCGGATTTGGGCCATTTCCTAAGCTCCGTTTCTCCCCCTGAGATTTTCCTCACTTACATTTAATAGGGTGAAGAAGGGCGTGAGTTTTGTCTTTGGCTTGCTTCTTTGGTGGAGGGATTAAGTTTTTTGGTTGGACATTTGGTTCCTCGAATTTCATCTGCAGAGACTCAGCTCCTGCTGTGACTGGGTACTAGTGACCTCTAATGGACAGCTCTGAAAAGCCTCGCAGAGGGATCATGCTTCTTAAATACGAGCTTTTATTGTTACGGTAATTTTTGTATGTAGGGACTACATGGTGTGATGGATGTGGCATAGGGATCTTTCTGGCATCTTTAAGGCAGCTCTGTTACTCATGGCTTGTGTGTGTACTTGCTTTTGTATTTCTGTTCCTTCTTTGGCAGTGGGAAAAAAAGCAGCTTAAACACCCAACCTGTTGATCTTTGTAGTGCATTTGTTTTGCTTGGATCTAGAGAGTGGAGAGGATGAAGGAAGGACAGACAGAAAATAAAAACTATAGACAGCTTCTTAGTCTTGTTTAAATGGCATTTTACTAACTGAGCAGACCACTGTGGCTTTATTGTATTCCRCAAATCTGTGTGTGATTTGAAGTGCACAGACCTCTAAGTGCTGCTTTGTTTTTGAAAGTTGGAGAAAATAAATTAAAAACGTGGAAGATGAGAGGAGCCTCTCATATCTCCTAAATGAGAGAGACTCATGACTGTTTGACAGCCTACCCAGTAATGTACTCTGCAACCCTGATACTCGCTGCTAGTAAAAATGTTCTTCTGATCCTAAGACACTCACTGAAAGCAAATAATCTGGGCTTTCAAGCCGATGGATTTTGGTAGCATTTGATATCCCTGTTCCTATTCTCTGTTACGACTCCTTTTTTCTTTTGCCTCTGGCACTCGGGTGTCAGGGTAGACTCCAGCGGTGGGCTGTAGGAGCACTTTGTGAAGGTGGGAAAGAAACAGCACCTCAGCTCAGCCTCTTTGGAGCTCCTAAAATACAGCTTCTAAGTCAAAGGACATCTGATGAAATTAAAAGATGGCAAATTTGGGACTAAGCTCCAAATCATTACTAGCTGAAAGCACACTGTAAAAATTCACTGTCCTGATAAGTTAAAAAATTAGGCTTCAGTTTCTCAGCCAAATTCTGGTTTTGAGGAGGATGGTAAGACTAACACCAGAGGTTGGTTCTCCTGTGTCTTTTACCTCCTCTGCTTGTCAGGGAGACCACACTGGAGAGGGATCTGGCCTGGGATGGCAGTCCTGCTCTTTGCCAGGGAACTGAATTGCCCCTTTCCTTGCTCCTTCCTTATCTACGGCCGTCAGCGATGTTTACGGATAGATCAAGTGAACTGGAAGGTTGGCTGACACGTGGCGTGACTTGGGGCTTCCTGTTCCAGATGAACAAGCAGCTGGCCGTAGAAACAGGGGGTCGCCGTGTTACAGTGAGGACCCGGAGCCGGCTCGTTTGTACACCCTGCTCTGTAGGCAGGCGGAGGGGGCTGGCAGGGTAACCCTTTTTGGAGGCTCGGTGCTCTCTGCACCCGCTCTCAGCTGCTCCCAGGCATCTAGCGCAGCCCCTGCGCTGGAGCGCAGGGTGCGTTTTGTGAGACAAGCTCAGCTCCACCAACTCAGAAAGCAAGAAAAGTATCTGGTGCCTCGAGATAACACTGAGTGAGGAGGAAAGGCTGAAATAATTGAATATAAATGGCTCAGCTGGTTCCTAAAAGGTAGAGCTGATGACCTCCTGCCAGCAAGGACAGCGCAAGGCAGGTGAATAGGGAAGGAAGGGGGACTGGTGAGGGCAGTGAGAGCAGATATATCTAGGAGTAATGACATGGAGCTGAGCAGGGGAAATGGAGCCCACGGATCAGCAAAGGATTACCGCTTTGTTAGCCTCTGGATTAGTGTCCTAAAGCCAGAGCCTGCAGAAGAGTGTGCATTGAATTATTCTTTATCTGTTTGTGGTCACTGATTGACTGGGGCTTGTCCCAGTAAGCTCCCTGGTTTGGAGAGGTATTTTCTGTGTTCAAGCTGGTTCACCACAGTAAATAGAAAGTGACAGCATTTAGGCACATAAAAGCCACATGGAGATGAGAAATTAGCAGGACTAAGGGGTGAAAGAGTCGCACAGTAGTTGCTTAATACACCCTCTTTTCTCTTACATTGGAAGGACTCTCTTATCTCCAGATCAAGTGTCTCAAAACATAGCTTGAGATTTTTAATCTTTGATTGTGATGAACTTTGATTCCAGCACCTTTTCATGTTCCTATTTATTCTTCAAAGGTGAAATTCAGACTAGTCAAATCAGCTTTGGCTGCAGGTCAAGAATGTCTGGGGATATAATTTTAAACAGCAGTCACAGTATGGGGGGGGGCACATGTAAGAGACACTGTGCAAAGAAAAGAGGCAAATCTGCCTGCAACCTTCCTGGGCTCTTAATTTGAGGCTGGAAGAGGCAAGGGCAGAGCTGGAGGTGGCAGAAAGTAATATTGCTTCAGCAAGGGATGTTCCCTCCTCCAAGCCAGCAGCAGTTCCTCACTGGCTGCAAACATGATGATTCTGGTTTTTTGGTTGAAACACCAGCGCGGGGATCCTGTTCACTTCCCACCATTAAAGATTCTGTGCAACTTTCTATAGGAACRCACACCAACGAGTGTGCTTGGTCATCTCCTAGCAGGCGGGAAGGGTCAATAACACTTTGCTTTTCTACAGTCCCATTGAAAATTTCTGTTGAAGATGCACTCTTCCTGTTCTTCCCCAACCAAGCCCTAAAGATGTTCCCTTTGGAGGAAAGGCTGCCATCTGATCCAGAACTGCATATGCTTCATGGCTGACTACAGTGGTGAAAAGCAAATCCTAGGTGTCCACTATAGTATTTGAGGATGAAAGTCAGTAGAAGATTATCTGAGATTACCACATATCTCAGATCTCTTTTATATCGCTAACTCTTTTATTCCTAAAGGAAACTGTTCCAGGAAGAATGGTGGCTACAAAGCTAGTCAAAGCATCTGATGTTGGGCATAGGAGGAGGCTGATTTTGTGGCTTTACCTCTGCTGCCTTCCAAGCTAGRAAGCCATGGATCTGTGAGGTACTAGGCTATCTACAAGAGAAGCTCTGGTTTCAATACTGTGATGGACCATTATGAGAAGTGTTGTATATTTTAAGATTAATAAAGAAAGAAAGGAAATTCCTGTTGTAGGAGTATTGTCCTTGGTGTTTGGGATAGATTTAGACTCTGCAGTATCCAAGCTTGTGTTTACAGTAATGTAATGCCTTTATTTGCAAAAGAAAGCTTCCAAGCGTGAACTAATTACAACTTCATGTACTTGAAGGCTTGAAATGGCAAACAACCAGAAATAAGGCTTCTGAGCAGAGCTGACTCCCCCAGCCATCCATCACCAAAAGTTTTTGAATAAATTGCCCATCGTTTGAACAGACAAAATTCATTATGATGCAAAGAAGTGCGAAGTGGGCACTGCAGGCAATGAGGAAAGCAAAGATCCACCTAACAACCAGGTTCATGCCTGTGATGTGCCTGATGAGATACAGAATGCAGCAGTGAGTCTCTCTACAAATAGTTGTAATAATTAAAACTGTAGATCCTAGATGAGAGTGGTGTCCTGCCAGCAATCTGTGTGGAAATCTCCCAGCTCCAGTAGCCTAGAAGGATTATTCACCTGAACTAGCTAGCCTGCTTCACAGTCAGAAATACCATCCCTCCCTTCTCCATGAAATGACACTGCCATGTGAGGGTCTTCATTTCCATCATACTATTAGCAGTCATTAAAGTACCCTGTGGTCCACCTCACCTGTCTAAGAAGCTATACTGAGCACTCCTGGCCTATCAGAAGTTTTAGAAGGAGTTTTATACCTAGATTATGGTCATACTGGCTCTTAAGAAATAATAAACTTCACTGGGCTTCACTGACTGATAGTCAGCTGGGAGACCTTTGAGGAAATGCAGGTGATAAAGAAATGAATGTTGATGACTCACTGGTAACTCATAGGTCCTCTCTCACGCTGTAGTAAAGACATTTTGCTGATGAAGGTACTGGGTTTTCWTTTAGAGGTAAACCCAATGGCTCAATGATTAGTGATCTTGTTATATTTTACCATGTGAATTGGGATGCACTCCTCAGCGTTCCACTAAATTTCACCTAGAGGAAGTATTCCACTGACTTCACATTTTATCTGTAATTCAGATAGCATAGTTATTTTTCATTTTCTTCTCTCTGACTCTGCTACATAGTTTTATTACATGCTATTATATAACTACCTAGTTCTGATGTGAATGCAGATATATTTCAAAGTTAGATGAATGACATGCATATATATGTCCACAAAGCAGTCCGGATAAAAGATGCTAAGAAATGCAGGGTATTATTTTGCTCYTCCCTGGGTTTTGCTTTGTCACATTCTGTTTAACAACTTTGCTGTTTTTCTGTCTCAACACCCTGTTGAATGAAGTGTTCTGAACTGCTTTTAGAGTGTTGGTATATTTTTATTAATTGCCTTTTATAGGGTTTTTTTGCCTGTTTTGAAACTCCACACATCTCAGCTATAACGAAAAAGAAATGTCTCAAGCTAAATTTTTAACAACCAGGTTAGTAGCCCCCCCCCCCCCAAAAAAAAAAAAAGCAAATAAAAGAAAGCTTAGAAAAATATTTGGCCAATTCCAAGCCAAGCTTCAGGGCTGACCTGATACCAGAGACTTCTATCAGTAAGGTTTTAGGGTACAGGAGTAACAACTGGAAAAGAGGAACGACTGGTRTATGGTGTTCCAGGCAGGATAAAATAATCCAGCAACCCATCTGGGTCTCTGACAGCTTATCATAGGAGAGTTTTGTACTCTGAGATCTATTCTGACAGCATTGTGTTTTGAAAATGTTTAGGACTCTTGCCATCCTATTTCTTTTAAAATCTGATTACCTTATGTGACAGATCCTCAGCTGTTATAAATTGATGTCACTTCATCAACTTCAGTGGCATCTTGTCAGTTTACGTCGGCAGAGGATTAGYCCCCTGCATCCAGACACGTTGCCTTGAGCTGAGCTGGGATCTCATCATAAATCATTCTGAGCCTGATGAGAGAGTGCTGAAGGGAAGGCACAGGTTATGATAGGTCGTGGTGAGGACTGACCGGTAAGTGGAACTCATTTCTTCTTGATTTACTATTAATTCCAGTTTCTCAGTATGATTTTGGCTTCAGGGCACATTATCTTCTCTTTGAAATATAAGACTACRTGTAATAACTTGTAGTTATGAAGAACTCCATGTTACCCTTTGAAGGAATGAGGATATTATTGGTTATGATATTTTAGGCAATATCAACGTGAGAAACTGCATTCACTCTGTGAAMAGTCTCTTTGCAGATACTTTTGATATCCATCTTTGCTACCAGCCATAAGGCTACTATGTGGTACTTCTGAGCTGCAATGTTTTATCATAGCCCAGATGTGAGAATTCCTCTATCGATGGTTTTGAAGCGTCCTTTGGCATCCATTAGTGTGAAACGTGCCATGCGAATGTAAATTATGTCACTGCTTGTCAAGAAGCACCGGCCTTTGAAGGGTACCCTGCCACRTTACTGAGGGAGGGAGCGAGGAGGCCAGCAGGGCAAAGGAAGYGCTGAAGTTTTCGTTTCACTTAAAGGACTCATTGCTGCGGACTGGTGTTGAACGACTTCCCAGGACTGGAGCTCTCGGAGGTGAGGGCTGAAATGTTGCTCAGCTGGTGGACAAGAAAGGRAACAGAGCATTGCCCTTGTTCTTGCTTGCCAACACAGGCCACGCTCCGTCGTTCAGAGGGCAGATTATCCCTCGGTGGGTGAAGGTGGCCACAAGCAGAGAAATACTTCTGGCAGAGCTCGCTGGCCTGAGCTCCAGCCTGCGCAAACACGGTTGTCCCACTTCTGGGACACGAGCAGACTCGGTCTTTTCCTGTGGCTAGGGCCTGAGCCAGGAAGGCTTCCCCAGACTGATAGTGCTAAGGAGTGCGGCGGTGGGGCGCTCCGTCCAGCCTCACAGGGTTGAGCTCAGCTGCATGTAATCCTGCTACAATGTTCTTTTCTCTGAGGTRCTGCAGCCCCGAGTGAGCTCAGCTGACTGCAAGCGATAGCATCAGAGCACCTTCCAGCGTACAAGGGCTATTGATCCTCTGTGTAAGGGCATTGCCTGACTTGTCCTAGGAAATCAGGTATAAACCTCAGGCATWCCCCAGGGCACCACTGTCCAAGCAAACGATGGGGCAGCGCATCTCCTGTGATGCTCAGAGGGCACCTCGGTGTTATGTGACCAGGGCTGTGGGGCAGACAGTGAGAGTTCCCATTTGAAAATGTTATGACTAATTTTTTATGCAGTTTAGTCAGTTGGCAGATTGAGAAGGTCAAACAAGGGCGTTTCTTTACCCTTGCTAGAATGCTCTGTGAGTTTTTTCCTGTAATATCTTCCTGAGAAATAAATACATTTAAAAAAGATTCCAAATGCATCATCTTCATCTAATCTGAACCCCAACTCATGAAGCTCTCCCATCAAGTCGTCTTACTTCTTACTAAGAAGCAAGACTTTTCCATTAGAAAGCTGCATCTTTCGCTGAATGATATACTCTTTTACATCCTTTCACCTTTTTAAATTTGTGGATAGCTGTAGGTAAGCTGGGTTTATTTGCCTCTTAATGACTTCCAGGCTCTAAATGCAGATATCAGTTTTCTCAATATGAAGTGCAACAATCTACAGCAAGACTGGCCATTACTGGGAAGAGGCTGTGAATTGAGGATATTTACTTTACTCTGCTCCAGCAAATAAAACCTAATCTGATCTCCTAGAGTAGAAGCAGGCTTCAAATTGTCCTTAGGCTAAAGGAAATAGGTTCAAGTCTTGCTAAGTGGAGCGCTTCCCAGCAACATTAGAAAGAAAAAAAGAGTGGACTATTATGCCTTTCTATCATGTATGTTTTAAACCTACCAAAGTATGTATGTCAGACAACTAATGTGCAGGTCTTTAGGCAAGAATTCTGATTCAGTGAGCCTTGCAAATGTCTCTTTAATGGACTTTGCTTGAAGCCATGTGACCTTGCAAGTGCAAGCTTTTTAGAAAACACTGTTTAATTTCTCTCTAAAGGTTAAGTTGTGTAGATGGGGACAAGTGCATACTGGGTTATAAATGAGAATTGCTCACCCTGTTAAAAATAAAGCTAAAACGACAAAAAGCCTTTCCTGATAGCAAAAGGGTGTTCCCCCAAAATTAGGCAGGTCCATCTCCTTACAAGGAGATAACATAGCTGAGAGAAAGAGAGGCTGAAAATACTGTTCAGGCTCACATGGTGAAACAAGCTCTACAACGATTTTGCTGCCATGCCTCTGCAGTGTTTGCTCACTGATGAAGCCACAGAGATTACTACTGAGCAATGACTTTGTCGTGCTCTTGGTAATAACATGTGTGCTGCTAATATGCCAAGTGGTATTAAATAATCTCAGTGTTGTTAGAGTCCAGTTTTTATAAGAGCTGCAATACCCAAATTTTGGTATAATGACAGGCTCATAATCATGTATAATATAACCTCTCTTTGGCAGGAGAAAATAGTTTGTCTTTAAAGTAAACATTTCTATAAAATTGAGATATTTTCTTATACTCTCTCTCAATGTCTTAGTCTCAGTGACTACACAACTTGTATATGCATGTATATAGTATGGAAAATTGGCAGTGTCAATGTAGTAATGATTTTAACTGGCTTTGCATCCAATTTTGAAGCCTTCTAAATCCCCTCAGTAACAAAGTCCATTCTCTTGATTGTTTGTTTGTGTGATGTGTAGCCAATAAACCATATTTCTGGCAATTTAGAGCTGTTTTGTTGAAATGGAACTCTAATATCAGCTGTGATGTTTGCTTTTTGCAAATGCTTCGTTGTCAAGTTGTATCTCAAAAATGACTTGGCCTAGGAACTCAGTTTCTGCAAGAATCCTTGATGATATCCTGACATAAAGTGTGATTTCAGATCACATTAGGAAATGTTTTCTAAGCATTTGTCAAGATCTTTTTGAATTTTTGAAATACTCACTGGCTGTGGAATATAAAGGCAGAATTAGCATCTAGCACTTACCTGTTTCAATCAAAGCCTTCTTGGATTTCCACAGGAGTAAAGGTTGGGCAACACAAAGCCCATAGCAAGATCCTAACCAAAAAGTCCACCATTCCCTGCTTAGCTAGGGAAGAGGAACTGGGTTTTCCAAACTCCATAAGCCCAGTTAAGAGAGTTTACTGTTGTTAACCCTGCACTGTTGCAGATGGTTGAGTGTTAAATTCTGCTGGCTGAACTGCTTGGGTCCAAATTGATTATGTGCTCTCCTAACACAGCCTGTGAATTTTTTAAGCTGTAGTTCAGCCCTTCTCCTTGATAGTGGAAGTTGAAATTAGGGTGGTGGTTTGGGGTTTTTTTTTTTGAGGGTGTTTTGTTGTTTTTTAAAGTGTGTTCCTTGTAATATGAATTGTTGTTAATTCCAAAAATACAATGAGCCTAAATCACCCTTTCTGCAGGTTGTAGCTGAGTACAAACTCTAGGTTTGCAGGAAAGGCTTGCAGGGGGATGAGTATGAAGGAAGACATTGGGTCCCACCAAGGATGGGATGATGGGTAGCTGAAAATTCAGCCAGGGCTTATTGAACTGCCTTTGCCTTGTGGGCCTAATACAGAAGGTCCGAGTCATCTGTGTCATCTAAACTCTGTGAGGGCTCTTCTGCTGGCCTCTAGGAACTATAGATCTGTGACCCCCGCTGCCTCTGGGCCTTGTATGCCTCTTTTTAACATGTTCTGCTCATCTTTGCAATATCACCAGCTGACCTGGGAACATAGATGAAGCAAGGCTTATAGGTTTGCTTTGTTCCTGCTACCTAACGCTGGTCAAGAGGTGGTTTCTTTTAAGATCAGATAAAGTATGATGTTTGTGAATTATCCTGTCTCCTAAGGTAAGCTCCACCAAAAAAAAATTATCCTATTTCCTAAGGTAAGCCACACAAAACACACAAGAAAGCAAATTTACAGTTTAGCTTTTCTACTGAAGTTGCACTCRGTTGCAGAAAAGTGGGAATTACCTTTCTAAATGCAAGGTCAGTGAGCCCTTCTAGAGTTGAATGTGGTGGTGTGACTCTAAAAACAGGCAAGGGTTTGCTCTGCCCTTTGCTGGCTGTAGTGGGAATCTTGTCAGCAGCTCCACTGGGAATGGTATCTGGCCTATTCCACTTGCAAATCACATTCCTTCCCCACATAAGATTCAGTCTTAATTAATTTCAGTGATGTCTGAAGAGGAAAAATTGAAGTCTAAAAGTACAGTCTTCTGCAGTTCTCTAAAGCTGCACATAGTTTTCCAGCAAAATAGGTTCAAGATGTTTGTTGTGCTTTAACAGACTCAAAGATAACTTGAATTCCTATCGCTATTCATGAGATTTTAATACTGTCTTTTCCTAAGTGTTATTGAGAGGTATATCTTGTTGATGCYACTAGTCCAAAAAAAGCAACCTTATTTTAAAGTAGGAACCCAGGCTGCAGGAAATCCCTCTTCCTTTCCTCTTATACAAGAGCTTCCAGCCAAAAATATATTAGCTAAACTGGAAAGACAGGTTAGGAGAGGGTAGAAAGGGGGGCAAACCATGTATTCTATATTTCTTGTGACCCAGGGTTGCTCTTGACAGCTTCCTAGGAAGGAACAGCTGCCTGTACTCACTTCCTCTTAAGAACCGAAGCCTGCCTAGCTTATTTTTCTCTTGCCTTCCCTATCTCCCCTTCCGACAGAAGGAAGACACAAGCCTAAGTAGGTCTGCTTCTCTAACTAATGCCCAGCAACCTCTGTGGATCTTGCTTCACCCCATCTACCCCACTCCATTACCACAGTTTAGATACAGATACCACAGTTTAGAAACAGCCAGTCCATCAAATAGGGGACCATAGAAAAARCTTTTGATATGACATGTGAGCCAAAGAAGGGGAGACAGATGTCATCAGGTCAACAGCTCAGAGGACATCTCTGCTGGCTGTGTGTCTACTGACCAGTTCTTAATGCTTCTTGCTGACAGATTGATGTTGGTGAAAGCAGTGGTGTATACACTGATGTCAGTAAGTYGTCGGTGTTTCGAGTATTATCACCTAACACCATTCCAGTTTGCTCACTGTAACATAACTGAGATTTCGCTACACTGTGTGAGGAAGCCAATCTGCAGCCTATACAGACATACTGAAGATAGATTTAACCACAGATAGGAAATAACTGCAATGAGAACACAGAGGCCAAGTCATCTCTGCAGGTGCTGCACAGTGCAGCTGACTACGTGCCCTGAGGTCGGGGCCGTCTGCCTGGCTGCAATGGTTACCACAGCCGGCTAGGTGGAAGCTAGCTGGTGGGTGTCTGGGTGGGCTGCAGTCACATCTCCTGCTGCAGTGCAGGTAGGCCTGAAGGAATAGGCAGGCTAACAGCCTTGAGCTGCATCGGCAGGAGGCTTCCTGCTATTGCTGCCCATGGTGGTATTAATGAAAATAGTGTTGACAGGACCAAAGGCAGTCTGGCTTTGCTCTCCAGTATCAGCTGCTTAAGTGTCTGCCTCTGTCAAAGAATCCTGCGAGTGTGGTTTCTGCTTTTGCAGCTTTAGAAATGATTTCCTGATAGGCTGTGTTGAGGGTGGAAATAATGGGGAGATAGGTAGAGTCTCCACGGGGTCGTAGCATATTCCTTTCTCTGTGTTGCTGCTGCCACAATGTCTGGGATGTCATTGCAACTACAGGCCTGCTGATCACTGAACCACTCATTGCAATGGTGAGTGAAATGGATGGGGTAACGCTGTCCTTTCTGCTTGGACATTAGAAAGCAGGACCCTGAAGGGAAGGTCACTGTTGCTGGCAGAGCTAAGATAGAATAAATCTATCAGTGGAAGCACAGTGGTCAAAGCAGAGGAAAAAAAGGAGAATTAGCTCTGGCGTTCTTTGCCAGGAGATGATGTAGTCCTTTAAGCATTGGCCTTCAGGAAAGAAGGATAACCACTTGGTGTAAATGTTAGTCAGCAGCCTGGGAGACCTAGACTTAGCTCTTTTCTTTGCTGAAGGATCCTTCTGCAATTCTTATACCTATCCCTTCAGCTCCATGTCTCTCCCGGTATTTACTAGGAGGTATACTTCCCACATGGGAGTGTTTAGTCAGGCTAAATTCAATAATCAGTGAAGCACTCAGACACAGCAGTGAGGGAGAATCTTAAGGAGCCAGATAAAAATTGTAAAAATGTGTRTAGCACAGTGGCGTTCAAGGGAGAGCGCTGGAAAATCTGTCATACTTCCCTGTCACACTTCTCTCGTTAGTCTGAATTGCATTCACAAAGGGTATGTTGTTGTGGCACAACTGTCTCTGAGTATGTATATGTGTAGGCAAAATCAATTATTTGAAAAGAGTGGAAAAATGAATGATGTAGCTGGATATATCTGGCATCTATATAGATTTCTCTATCTTCTGCAAAGTGAGAACGTTTGATTTCTTTTTTCTTCATTTTTTTTCCAGAAGGTAGCTTGCAGTCMTCTTCTTGTCTTACCTAATCATAAATAAATATTCTGTTTTGTTTTGTAATTGAAATTGGCGTTTTTTAGTCCGCTGCTAGCCACTGCACTGCAGGAGTCAATATCATATGTGACAGTAGTAATTGATCTGTGAGCAGTGGCACCTATACTGAGGACTTGGGGATGAAATACCTTGAGAGAACAGTAAGATCATTTTAAATCTGCAGGGATTGTGAGGAAAGAAAGATGATCCCCAAGCCAGGTCCTGAAGCCTTGTACAATGGATAAATCAATCACTTGCTTTGTCATAGGCTTTGTGCATGATCATATATGAGTACCTAAAATTATCAAAGCATAATTTATGTGATGTAAATTCTGCATCTACTAAAGCAGTAGCTTGACTGGTTTGTGCTTATTGTTTGCGTTGGTATTGACTGCTGAGGCTCTTACCGTCAAGGCACATTTTCAATGTTAAAAGGCAATAAGTAAAAAGGGTTATTTGGAGGAGAATATGAACTCTATGCTGGGCTGCGTATGTTCAGTACATAGCTATTCCTTAATTTTCAAATTCTAGTCTCAGAAGGATCGCAGCAGATCACAACGTGTTTAGTGATCTGTCTTTAAAGAAGGGAGAAAAACAAAAAGTGTAGAGCCCTAAACATCACTGTAGATGTCTAGATAAAATCAAGCAGTGCTCCTGCTGTACTCAAACCTTCCAGTCCCTGGGATATTCCTTGCATGCTGTTTTTTTTATGTACGTAGGTGCCACGAAGGACAGCCTCTTCAGATGAAGAGCTAGGGATTAATAGGCCACATGGAAAAACTAATTTGTCTGACTTAGAGGAGATTAATTATGTTTGTGGTCTAAGCAAAGCTAATCTTGGGACTAGAAATGCTCATTCAGTTACAGCCCACTTTATTTTTTTTTTAAGAAGTCTTAGTCCAACACTACAAGAAGAATTTCAAAATACATATTTTGTTTAAAAATGCGGTCTCTGTTCTTTGCAGGCGTGTAGAAGCTACAGATATGTAGAAGAAAGATAATATCTTATTGCTGCAAAACTTTGCCGCTCTTTGGTGTCTTCTTTCCCGAGGAATCCCAAAGTGCTGTTTCTGCCCTGGCTTCCAAAGCGGCCAAGAAGCACCTGTTTAATTTGGGGAACTGCCTGAGGCCCGTGGTGATTTCTGTACTCTGGCCAGTATCATTAAGGGTGGCCTCTGACTTTGGGAATGTTTCTATTTTCAGTTGCACAGCTTAAGATACATTTAAGGGCCTGTAGCCAAATCTTGCACGTCTGCAGGTGGTCAGCTTCTCCGAGAGCCTTAAATCAGGGGCCGTGCATAGGTGGACTACGCTAAGGGGCCAAGGGGAACGGATCGCCCCACATACGCTGCACAGCTGCAGTTCCTGCTTGTGTCTGTGCCCCTCGGTCCTGTCACGCTCACTGGCGGGGACATTTCTCTCTTGCTGGCTTGTGTTTTTGCTTTCCTTCTCCYTTACCTTGTTGCTAGGTCTTATTTGCAGGCGTGAGAACAGAGCCACTACAGATCCCAGACTGGATTAGCAGCGAGGGAGCTGCTGCCTTTAGGGGCAAGCAGTCGAGGAGTCGAAAAACTAGAGGGAAAAAAGGGATAAGGGGGCTGGTGGGAGAGAACTCGTCTCTACCACTATCACATGCCTAGGAGTGAGTATGAAGCTGCATCTCTTTCTGTAGCTCTACACCTCTAATCAATAAATAGTTTTCTTTTCCTTCTCGGCTTTGAGGTTGGGATCAACGCCATATAGCTAGGTCAATGTGAAACCAGATTTCCTTTAAAAGTTCTGTTTTAACACTTCTATAGCTACAAATTTGCAAAAGTATAAACATTAAGGGACAAGTGCTAAAATGAACATGCAGGCTAAACCTGTTGTGGGGAAAGCATTTGAAAAGATGGTATTGGGATATAGCTCRTGTTGTCCTTTGATTTGGTTTGAGRGAATTCAGAAACTCTTCTGGGAACATTTTTAATGTGCAGTCACTAAGTGAACTTGCTCTAGCAGTGTTCCAAAGTGAAACATTGAGCTTTATAACCTCAGACCTTGGGTTTTATTTCCAGCTCTTTGACAGTAATGGGAGGAGCAGCTTTCCTTTTTGACATTTACTTTAATTCATAAAAATTACAGGTTTCTGCCAAAATATCCTCAATTGTGGAGGAGGTAGAAATTGGGTCATTGTGGAAGATTAACGTTGAACAGAAATATTTGCCAGCAGTTTAAGACAAGAAAGGGAAAACYGTGTGTGTTGCTCTGAAGCTCTGAAGAGCAGACTGTCTTTTCTTTCTTTCTTTTTTTTTAATACAATCACTACTGTGTCATTACCCTAACTGAGAATCAAGAAAGAAGGCTAGCATCAGGGTAATTTTCTTTGTGCTTGTTTGCTCTTCAGCTTCGTGTTTTACACGTCACCAGATCACTGTGTCCTGCCCTTTTGATGGGGGTACCTGGATTTATTTCAGAGACCTTTGCGGCTTGGGAGAACTGAGGCCAAATTCCCAGGCTTTCCACAGGGGTCAGATCTTATGAATGTGGAGGGCCTTAGACACCTCGCCAGCCGCAGCCACCGTGAAAATATTCCAGCTACTCGTCTGGGTGAAGGGAGAGGGAGGGAGGCAATGTGCCCACAGTGGATTTTAATATATTCATCAGTGCCAGACAGATTCTGATTAACGGCAGTTGTGTCTTGCACTGAAGCGTGACAGTTGGGGCCCATCCATCCTCCCTCTCTCTCTCTCTCTCTCTGCGTGCTGCCTTGCAAACAAACCTCACCAGTCACTTATTCTCCCATYAGTCCTTTATCAGACTGTATTTAAACCACTGCTTGAAATCAGCCAYGTCGGGTCTATTATTGGCGTTGCCACTTCTATTCCTAGCTCCGAGTTTCTCCAATCGATGAACCTCAGTTAGCATTATGTGTAGTCCTCTCCCGCTCCCTCCGCGCCRTCAGCCTCTTCTTTTTGTGTCGGCACCTGAAGCTCCTTATTAACCTCGTGTTGTTCTCCCTTCCCTTCTGTTTAAGGCTCTGTTCTGCCTTTCAAGGAAACCRGCAGTACGGTGCAGGCAGAAATCCGTAGTCAAAGAGGCTGCTCTGTCCAAGTGGAAGTGCCCGGAGGCACGACGCAGTCCCGGAGCTTCGGCGAGTAAATATCCGCAGGCTTTGCAGCGCCTTATACGCGAGGGAAGCACAAGTGCTCTACCGGGAAGCAGAGGCCGTTTCAGAAACGGCGCAGCGAAAGCCGTGGCTGCCTCGGCGTATTGAACRCCCTTTTGTGAGAATGGCCGTATATTCAATACGGAAAAACATTTAGTAGATGCACTGAAAATATAAAATAGTGTGACAGATTGCATTTCGTATTAAGTACAGCGAGTGCCTTTATAAAATAAGTTGCCTATCTGAAAGGACACCTTCTGTCCTCCCAAGTGACTTTGAGGTTGAATTTGTGTTAAGGTTTTGAGAGACCAGGAAGCAGGATATTTCTCTATAAAGGCGCCGTGTTACTGGATGTTCTTAGTCTGTTACTCAGACACGTCTCTCCTCTTAATAGATCCTGAAGTGCTTAAACCGCTGTACAAATTATCCACAAGAAATATTTGTTCTGTAGCTGAAACTTTGCTATTTCTAAGGTTAAATTCAGTTAGCTCTCAACGCTGTTTTATAACAGTTCATGACAGGTAATGAACCATACTTTTCGCAGAATTGCCAGGAGAACTTCTATGTACGTAAAATACCGTGGAGTTGTGGTTAGATCGCAGGAGAGCCTTTTACTTGTAAAGACTTGCCGCAAATGCAGTTACCAAGAAAAAAATGTGAAGCGTTCAGAAGTTCTCTCGTGTGCCTCCTCTGCTAGGCAGTGTACGAAAACCTTGTTTCCTCTGTATCTTGTTGATCTGCTAAGTATTAACCTAAAAGGAAGGATGTCATGTGTGAATTACAACCTCTGTTTTCTTCAGTACACATTTTAGAGGTTTCTGAGTCAACCATTCAGCTGTCTCAGTCCAACCTGAATGAATCATACTGGTGATGCCCTTTGGTGGAAGGATTCAATTCCTTCCTCTGCTGCTTCCCCCTTGATACAGTTTTGCAAACTCCCTGCAATGGGAAGGAGATGGATTTAAGTAGTCTGGCACACAGTTGTGCCAATGGATGCATTTTACCTCACTGAAGGTCGGGTTGCTTGTATTTATTTAGGAGTCTTCGTAAGGAGATATCTTTAAATTCTGGCCAAGACTMTACAGAGTCTAAGTGTCAGCTTAGGAGATGCTCTGTAGTTGAGATCATCTTGAGAACTTCAGAGCACATTTGTTTCTATAGTTCGCAGTGGGTTGTTACATATATATAAATCTACACACACACACACCTTGTACTTTGTATACTTGTATAAATATCCATCTGAACTGTGCTGGTAGGATTAAATTAACCCGTATATTTTAGTTATGGTTGAGGGCTTTCTGTGGTTAGTGTAGCAAAATTTGTTTTTATTAGTTGCCCGGTTCACAAGGGCAGTTCCTAGGCGATGTTAGCCACCATTCCTACAGTACTTTGTCCTTGGTCCACTCTGAGGATAGTTTCAAATCCATCTATTCYGTTTTGGTCTTGTAGTCAGGGAAGAAGCTGCCAACTATTTTATATAGGTATGCAGAAGACACTGACTGGCAAACTTCCAAGTAGCAAATTTCTGATTGCTGTAGAAGGAAGATGAGCTCCGGATTATAAAACAGTGCTTCAGAGTCTATTCAGTCTACGGTATGAGAAGTGCATTGTAAAATAATGCTTTAAGTCTGACACTTAGAAAAGTAGAGGCTTGTTTAGAGTTGTTATAAATCAGGTTTTGTATTGCTTAGGGTATTTCCTAGTTTAGGGCATTGGTTTCCCTCTTGATGCAATAAACATTTTTATAAATATTTCACTTGGGTCCTTTTTTGGTTTTGATGCTAAATCTTCCATCTCTTCTTTGCTATTTCCTATAGCTGCCCGTGGGCATCCTTCATGCTATGCCTTTATATATCTCCCCAGTACTATCCTGACACTTTGCTGGTAAGATGTCTTTCATTTTCTCATAATGAGCAGACCAGAGGATTGGGAAATGCAGGGACACCTCGCAGATACAAATATGGATGAACGTGCGAATAGCTAAGTAGCACCCAGGTGGATATGTTTGCACAAAAGCTTTGTCCTTATACATACGGTGAGTTCTTGAGGACTGAACTGTTGCCCAACGGGAGTGTGCTAGCAGTTTTTGTAGTAAGAAAGCACAAGCACAAAGGATAAGATGTGAATAGTGTATTTATTTTCCAAGAGACCTGAACAGCTCTATTTCTCTACTTGTAATTACTTGAACATTATAAATGAAATCCGATGGCCTGTGTGACATTTATTGTGAGAGAGTAACGGCATAAAGTTGTAAGTGAAGTTGATGTTGTCAGCCATAGAATTACAAGTGGGGCATCCGTAACACTTGGGGGGCACCCCCCAGAATCCGATCAGACGCTGAATGTTATCAGCCATGCTTGCCACCTCCCTAGCAATGGCTTGAGGCTCCTGGACCCTAATATCTATATTTTCTTGGAGCCCCAGAACTGTATTTCTCATCTCTTCCAAAACCGTGCCATTTTGTGTAGTATCCATAGCATACACAAGTACCATTCTGCAGGGGAAATGTCCCCCAGCCCCCACTGGAGATGTGGAGTGTTCTGCTACCAAAACTGTTTGCTTTTCCAGCAGTATCTCTTGAATTATCTGGAAGGAGATTGAGGATGCTGGTGTCTTCACTTTTCTGGTCAGACAGGTGGCAAAAGGAAATGAAGTTTATGACCTCGTCCTTGAGCTCTTTAAAGAAAATGGAAGAGGTGAGACCCTGAGGTGAAGGCAAGCAGGAAGGTCTTGTGGCAGGAGTAAGGAAACAATGATTTGTGTCTGCTGAAGCAATTGAACCAGTGGATGAGGGAGACGTAAAAAGAGGAAGTTGATGCCATGGGAATGGCTGAATCTAAAATACACTTAAGAGAAACAGAAATGARCATTATACCATATTTTCATAAAAAGAAATTTTAATTTGTGAGTGCTCATTAGCAATGAGGATAGAATAAATTAGCCACATTACAATAGCTCCTCAAGGTCTCTGTTTCAAATGAAGCTTTATTTTGCAGAGGACCAGGTAACTGGAGAAAAAGGCTGAACTTTCTCCCCACAGGCTTGATTTAAGAGTCAAAAAATAGAGCTGATGGAAAATGGCACTAAGGCTAAGGCAAATTTCTCTTTGTCTAGAATTATACATGTCTAAAACTGGATATGTTTCAGCAACCAAAAACTCTGCCAAAAATAGTCATTTTGAAATGAGAAAGCAGATATTTACAGCAGATATCTGCTAATGGATATGCTAGCAGGTATCTGCTGCAACTGTTTGTGTTGATCTATTTTCTAATTAAAAGACTATATTTTATAAGTTTGACCAGCATAAACATACAAAAGGGAGAGAGGGGAAGTATGGGTACCACAAATAAGGACATAATGAGGTTGCATGRTGCTTTTTGGGATGTCTTTGGATATGCAAGCAAAGGTAAGTGTAAAAGTTTAATTTAAAATGAGCAAGGAATCATATCTGTGTGCTGAGGTAGGTACCAAACCTCAAATCTCCAGACAGTGCTATTGGATTAGGTTAGGACTGATCATGACTGTATTTATTTTAGAGTAAGAACGCATTTTAAAAGCCATAAGCTTTCTCTCACAAGTCCTACTCATTGACTTATAATGCTGTTGTGGGATCTTTTGATTCTACAGACTCAGATGGAAAAAACTCCATCTCATTCCTCACTGAGTCTTCTCATAGCATATGGAGGGAAGATGCAGGCTAAACACAGCCCTTCAAAGAGAAGTCAAAAGAGAGAGCAGCAAAATCGTTTTCTTTTGTTCTTGCAGATAAGATACTGAGAAACACTGGTCCCCAAGTATATTTAAAAACAAAGCTGCAGTTTGAGTTTTAAAAAATTATGAATATCCAAAGATATGGCTTTAATTCACTCCATGGGCTGCTTCTGTTTTTGTAGGCATTGTTGTTTACATTTGTAAAGGGGAAAATTTGTTTAAATCCCCTTCTCGGAGCGGAAAAATTTCTTTAAGTTAAAGATTAGAAACTTATTTAAAGAAAGGTGGGGTTGTGACATGAAGAAAAGATTTAAGAGATGATCTTTCTTTAAAAACAATCATTTCACATTGCTGAAATTGTAAACAGCAGTTGCAACTACTGTACCTTTCAGGACACAGCTCTGGAAACAGGGAGAAAAATAAATGATGGTCTTCAGTAAATAACTATGAGCTATGAGGCACCTCTCCCGGACAAAATGAACCAGCCCTGCACTTCACAGGCTCCTGCAAAGGTTTCATGATCTAAACTGATTTTAGCAACCTCAAAGCACATGTGTAGAGCAGAGTTTACAGCCTGAGAGAGGTGGAGTTGCTCCACTGCCTGGTGACAGCCGTGGAGTTGAGTGATTGTCACGGGAGGATTCATCTCCTGAGAAAGGGAGTGTTGGGGAGTCAGAGCAGGGGAGGGATGAAAGTTAAGCGAGAGATACTGTCAGAAGAGCTGCTGATAGATTTACCAAGGGCTTGAGTTCTGTTTTCCTAGAACAGTCATTCACCTACAGGAAAAAAGTATCCTCAGAAAGTCTAAGCTCAATGCAAAGTCATATGTCACGTTGCAGTGCCACACTGCTCTTGGCACAGTCCCAAGAAGCTCGATGTTGGCCTGACGTATGTACCAGAAAGCACTTACCAAAACAGACCACAGCACGCTGAATCGTAACACATCTAGGTGCAGATTTACAGGCAGAGCAGCTACTAGTTTCAAAATTCATGTACACTTTTCTCTCTCTCTCCACCTGTTATTTTTATTTTCTACACCATTCCCATGAGCATAGCCTTGCAACCTGATGACAAGATTGCACTGAGGGCAAACTACCCAAGTGGGAATAGCACTTTTATATTCCTCCTCTGCTTCCTCAGGCCAACTGGAGATGTGTTCAGCCTCCGAGCTAATAAATTATGCTGGCTTGAAATAACCCCAGCAGCCATTTGCTAGAGTCCAATAAAGTCCCTCTTTGGCATGCTGGGAGTACATACGGGACCRTCATAATTCCCCATTTGTGGACGAATGCACTGACGTCTTTTTTAGAAAAGTTTTATGGCTTCTTTTGCTGGCAGACGTGACAGAAAGAGTCCTTGTGGGCAATGATGTGCTGCTTACTTGTCACATGCTGATGTGAGATAGCAGCATGTAACTAGGCACTGTTCTATCTCATATGAGACTTCTGATAAGATGGAATTATTTTGTTACTTTATATTAGTACTTTTAAATGATACTGTGCTTACAAAAATAACTGTGTTTCATAAAGTGTAGCTTTTGTTTTCTCTGTGAGGGGGTTGTTTAGTATTTAACCATCAGATTTTTATTAATATTTTAACTAAATAGAAATCAATGTATGAATATCAAAAATATTTTTAGGGGTAGGAGGTTTGAAGTGTCTTGCAAATCTTTCGCAGCAAGCAGTTTTGGCTTTCCGTCTTTTTCCTTCGCAAGTGCTTGTGACCATGCAGGATGCATTTTTTTAAAAAACAGTCTTTGAGACAGAAGCTTCTCTGCTCCCTACTTCCATGGAAGTGACTTCTCTGTTATTCTGAAAATATTTAATGTTTTCTTGCTGACAGTAGCGACTCTCTACTGGAGTATAGTCTTCCAGCATCTTCAGAGCAGTCACTTTCACTCTAGGATGCTCTTTAGCTATTTTCTACATTCTACAGAGCAGCTCTACGCAGAATGCTAAAATTTATCTGGCTGAGTGACATCTGCCCTGGCATGGCGGGCGATCTGAATGCCACTGCAATTCTCYAGTAGTGAACGATGCTACAGTGAGGCAAGGTGAAAGCAAGTATCATTTCTTCAGCTCAGCTATCAAAAAACCTGTATTTTTGTTTTCATTCTAGGCCAAGAACATCTCTCTGATTATGGCCAGATCTAAAGGGGAAAATGTTGCAAATGTCAATTTTGAACTTAAGGATCGTTAAATGCTTAGAAGTAAATTTAAGGTTTGAATTCCCTTAAAGAAAAGCTTGCTATGGTCCCTGACAAAGCCATTCTTGTTTTATGAGTAACTGGAGAATTTTTGTTCCTGTGATGGGTAAGCCATGGTCTCTTTTAGGCCAGACCTAGAACCARTTAAGTGAATACGCACAAACATGTTGCCCAGCTTTGAAATGCCCTGTTGAAGATGAATAGTCTGKTTTTTGTTGCTAGAATTTTGCCTTTGTTAGTAATATTTACTGCTGACTATGATGGTTTAAATTAAAATGGTTATTTAAACWCTGGACAGTATTCACCTGAATGCTGTTGAAGCTGCTTGGCATGTTCAGTATTGTACTCAACCTGGGATGATGGTTAGAATTGTCTGCAGCACAAAAAGTGATGCTGATAATGGCTATTAAACTGTGAAGGACTAACCTGCTTAGCTGTGCTGTCATGGGATTCGCATTCAGCAAGCACTAGGAAGTAGACTGGGAGAGGGGAGAAGAAAGCCATCAGAATATATGTAACATGGGCCATGTAAACTCACCTGGCCTTGGAGAAGGATAGACAGTCATGCTAGCTGCCTATATGCAATCACATGTGAGAGGTGTTGGCTTCATAATTTCCTCACTTGCTGTGGTGCTTCCCAAAGACTGGAAGGAGTTGAATGTAGGAGCAAGGTAGATGGTCTCCACAGAAGCTTTGTTACTGGGTGAAAAAGATCTGCCTTTGAATTTTGATGGCTACTTGTGGCATCATCTTCTGGGACTGCTAACCAAGGATCAAGCAACACAGTATTTGCAGTTTTGAGAGTGCTTGTCCCTGCCTGTTTGTTGGAAGGAGGTTTCAGGGTGATGCAGGAAGCAGGGTTTGAGACAGTATTATCTCCTTTCCTGTTGAAGTCTGTTGTCTGTGAAGTAGTTTGGTTTGTCTCCGAAAGGCAGGAAGCAACACCTGCAAAGTAACAAATGTAAACAATTTCACAGAAAAGGAATTTATCACAGATGGGAAAAGGGAGCTTGTAATCAAGTTGATCAGAAAGTAAATTGCATGTAAATATGTAAATAATGTAAATATGATCATGTGCTTYAATGTATGTACAAATTATACATGCCACAAGAACATCAGAACTTCAGGGCAGACTGCTCTGCTAGGGAGGAGCATTAGGGCATGGAAAAGACAATGACAACTTCCCAAAATATTCTCCCAGCCTCCAGTGATTTCTAGTTCAGGGATTTCTAAGCTAGAGGTGATGCTTTTAGATATAATACTGAATAAATTCTTTTTCGTGAATGTGTTCAGTCACTTTTTCTATCTAGGTAAAGTTCTGGTATTCATAGCATCCTCTGGCAAGGATTTTCACAGTTTAACTATTCCTTATTTGATGTACTTCCCTTTATTTTGAATCTGCCAGTCACGTTTGACGTTTCCTTGCTCTTGCATTACAATCATTCCATATCAACTCTTTCTTTTGTTTTACCTGATTTTAGGGGGTTTGCCCATCTCTCTAACTACTCTTTGTAGTCAATCTTCGTCTTTATTAATCTGAGTAATTTAGAGTCTCAGCAAAGTTTGTCATCAAGCAGCATATTCTTTTTCTAGGTCATTCAGGAGTATGTTGAACAGTACACGTCCAAGTACAGATCCCTAGGGGACTTTATTAGTGACCTCCTCCTACTAAACAGAAATGACTATTCATTTGAACCCTTTATTTCTTATCTTTCAGCCACTTAAATAATCATTTGTAGACCTTTATCCCATGGCAGGTTGGTTTCTTTAAAAGCTTTAGACGCGGATCATGTTGAATACCTTTGTGTTTGTAGAGCAGGGAGGTGCTGATGTTCCTACAGAGAGTGACTGTTCCAGCTGTGCCATTGCACAACTCATGGAGAATCAACTGCTGTCAAGTAGTTTTTTAGAATAATTTAAGGGAAACTGTGCTGAATACCAAATTGCAATCACTATAGCAAATTGCAAAGAAGCATAAGCTGCTAAATCTAAGTTTCTTTTCTATTATTAGARCATCAGTAATCAAAAAGAAAGTTACAGTCTTGTTAGTCTGGTACTAGATAGGCCAAGGAAAACGAGATTTGGTAATGGAATGCATAGGACATTCATGGTGATGTATTTAGAACGGGGGGAGGTTGTTGCTAACTACTCAGTTATTTTGTTCAGGAATATAGAGTTTACACAGTAGCTATACTCTTAATTCCGTGCTTATTGTATGCATTCAAAATGGGCCCTGCRTTCTAACATCTTAAACTTGGAGAAGTCTCGTTTGCTCAGCAGTATGATCCCTTTGTGGTCAATAATACACTGTTAATTCATGAACATGATATTCAGAGCATAAAAGTTGAAATACTGATAAACTATGTGAGGTTATGACGTCAATCCCCCCCCCCCCACAACATACACACAAACACACAACTCCRGTATCTATTAAGCACTCAGTTCTCAGCACTAGGCAACCTTGGTGGCATTGTAGGTGATCCAGGTGACCCACGTCTCTTCCTTGAGATTCTCTGTTGRTCGGTGTGAGATCACTTAGTGGGCTTATACTTAGTGTGGAAATGTGACTGGAATACAGCTGCAAAACAGACTTGCTATCCTGAGACATTGACCCCATAGGGAAAAGTCAAACGTATTAAATGAGACAGAAGTGAATAATTATCTTGCAGTAGTAGTGCCAATGCTATCAATAGAGAACTTTTTGTGCACTTTTGTTAAAAATAAGCAGGTAAATGGATATTGGCATCTGACATCAGAATAGGATATGCAATAAACCTCCACATATTCAACAAGTTAGGACACTGGCTCTTCTGACYTGGCTAGATAAATTAATTGAAGGTCACCTCCTTGTCTAATAARGGGAAATCATGTAAGTCTTGTCTGTTATAGTACGATTCAACAAAGTTAGAAAGACTTTAAAAATATTCATATTGTTGTACTGTATGAAGAGCTCTGTTTCCAGAAAGCTACCTAGATGTAATAATATTGATGAAAAGAGTGAACTTTAAAAAAAAAGGGGGGGTAGGGGTAGCRCACAACTTTCAAACCTTCCTTAGCAATCCATAACAACATGGGAAACATTGTGTTCAGGTAATTGCTACGCTTCTCAGAATAAATCAATTTGGCAAAATTAAGTGCTGATGACATGAGTGCAATAGAGGCAGTTTATCATGCCAGCTCTCTTAGTTTGGTCTGAAACAAGGCACTATAGCAAAAAGAATATTTTCAGTGAATTCTGAAGCTGAGAATGACTTGGCACTCCCCAAGATTTTCTTTTATTACTGAAGAAAAGATATATGGTAAAACATCTGTGTTTAAGATAATTAAGTTCTCATTGATTAGAATGACTTGCTCTACCACTAAATGGACTCTACTGAGATACTGARAATGGAGTCTTCTCTTCCTGTAACTTAATTGCATACAGGAAGACCCATGATGATTTCATTATATTTGAGATAGGACAGCACTGTGCAAAGATTATGTCAATGATGACAATGAAGGTCTTTGTCATGATAAAACTGGAAAATATTGTGTAGAAGATAAGGTTGCTGAAAGGTTCCTAACTGTAAGTAGCTCACAGAGAAGGATAATAAATAAGTCAACACAACTATAAAATGTGAATGGTAGAACACTTCTGAAAAACAAGCTAGTTTTATATTTTTTGATTGCTGTTTTTTTTAATATTTTATAAATGTTGAAGTTGGTTTATATAATCCAGTATAAGCATGCTACTGCCAAGATAAGGAAAACTCTTTATCCATTTATGTTGGATTAAGATGTTTTCAAACAGTCTTTTTGATAGAATCAATGGATGACTTGATGCTAAAAGTTCCTGACCACCAAAACTATGAAAAAGTTTGCTTATTATGACTGCCTGTAACAAATGAGACTTTAACCCAGCTTCAAYAACAGAATAGGTGTTTTCCATAGGACTGACAATCTAATATCCATGTGATTACAGCTCTTTATGAATCTTGTTGCCGTATTTTTCATTAGATGTTAAAACAGTATTGCCATTATGGTGTTGTAATATACCAGCTTTGCTGAAAAAGGATTCCCTCACATATCTCCAAAGGAGATATTCAGCACCTTGATATGAGAAAAAAAAGAATCAGCCCTTGTATTGTGTCCGATCTTTGGGGTTTTTTAATCAATGCCCTATGAAGAGAGGTCAAGCGATCAAGTTACTGAAAATAAATCTGCATTTTTTTAACACAAGGGCCTCCTATCTCTTCATGATTCATCTTCCTGTGATCTTGTGAAACAAGTGACTTCCTTAGTCTTGGTCAGACAACAGAGATGACAGTTTGTTTTTCTTTGTATTGACAAAAAAAAAAGCAATGATCCTGTCCAGAAATTCTAGGAAAAAAATCACTTTGTTTTAATGTCATTTGTTGGTAACTGGMGTAATGACAGTAGGTCAACTGAATCCCAAGAGAAGGTCAAAATCACTGAGAGTTGATTAGTTTCCCTGAACACGTTCATGTTAAAAGATCTATATGTGCCCATGGGGTCAGAGAATATGCTTTATATTATTTACTAAAGAAAATATTTTCYGTTGCTCCTTCAGCCCAGAGCTTTGAAAAATTTTGTTAGAARATGTTTCAACATTAATTTTTGATTCRTTACATCAGAGGAAGATGCCTCCTGCATTTGTTCTGTCCTTTGAGAAGATCATTCCAAGCTCTTCACGGAAAATATTTGTAAAATAGTAGTTCTTTGTCCATCCACGGTTRGCCCTCAATATTGACTGCCATTGCATGTATGGGTTGAGGCAAGTCTTGAGGAAGAACATACAGAACTGATAAGAATTTTCTATGGGCYTAACTGGTCCATTATAACTAAAAAATGAGAAAAATATTTCCTTGCTAATTAGTATAATGTAGTTTGGAGTAACATGGAAACTTTACTCGGTTATTTGGCTGTTCTTAACACTGACTACCAAACTGTAAATGCTTTAATATATCATAATACAGGTGATTTACAGAAAAGTTTGGCATGAAAACAAATGCTTGTCTTAGTTTAAAAATAGTAATCTAAAAATCAACTAGTAAAATTGATTTTTACACAACCTCTTGAAAAGAAGTAATTTGGCACTACGTTTGACTTGTCCAATGATGATTCTGGTTCTTAATGGAGCTACTGTTATCAKTTAGGTCCCAGTCAGATTTCTGGAGATTATGTATCAAAGGACGTTATTCTCTGCATTAGCAATAAGTTAAAATGGGTCAAGATTCAAGATCCTGTTTGTTTATAAATTACATGAGAACGAGAAGCATCAAAGAATATACACACATATATAAATATATATGTATAAAATCCTAAATAATTTACAGTATCAGAGACATACAGAATGTAACTGAGATATGTATGCTAYGAAATCTAATGAGCAATCTCCCTGTTGCTGATGCAGATCTTSTAAAGACTGAACAATTTATTCTTTATCACTTTGTTCACACCGGTGACAGCACAACTGTTAATACCACCAGATTAGTTCTATTTTCTCATAAAAAGTAGAAAACGGTAGAAAACATCCCACCCACTCATCCTGCATTGATAAAGCATATTCACTGAGCAGCCCTACAAGTTAACTTCTGGCACCAAATGGTCTTAAACGTGATCATTAGCAAACTCAGAGCTGTATGGAGCAGGAAAGGTAGAGACAGATTTCCAGCCTGCATGGAAAACTCTCCCAAAGTAGCTAATGCTCTGTAACAGTCATTGGAAGCTACTTAAAGAAAAAGCCTGAAGAGCTGCACACGTATCCTGAGGCTGGCCCACAGCATCGTGCTGGCTCACTGTGGTAGAGTACAAAACACGAAGCGCAGCTGGTAGGTAGGCAGAGGAAGTGCGGCAAATTCAAAAACGAGGAGAAAACTTACCTACTTGATACACAAATGAAATGTGCAAATTTTGTTCTACCTAAGTTGAAGTGGATTAAACTCATTTTCTCTCAGCTGCACAACAGAAGGTAAGTACCATCTGCAGAAATCCAAAAGCCATATAGCATATGGTAATATTTTTATTTTAAATGCTAGGAAAAGGCTGTCGACGTGCTTCCCCTCCCTTATTAATTTCTCTTGGTCACTTCTACATGACAGATTTCTGACAACACAGCTAAGCTAACAGATGCAGTTGCCCTTGTTGACCGATGTGCAGAATACTCTAGTGTAAGGAGTTTTCCAAATTTTCCACAGGCAACTCTGARCCTGAAGCCTGCCATTTCAGTGCACATGCTATTGCGATAACAAAACTGCATCTCCTCTGGTACAGTTTGGTCATTTTCACAGGATACTTGGACTACTCGAATGTGAAATGCACCTTTGTGATTATAGCTACATCCAAATTAAGGGCACTTGGGTAGTGTGAGAAAGAGCTCTGTATATTGATATAGTCTTACTTATGTGAGAAATTCTCTCAGGTGATCCAGAAATGCTTCTTGTCTTCTAATAGCTGTAATACGATTCTGCACTACACAAGCTGGTTCCATGCGAGCCCCTACACCTGCTATGTAGACAGATCTGTACTACTGTTGTCTTCTTCATTGCTGATTTATTTTAGCTTCTCGTTGTAGGTCTATGCTGCGGTGTTCTCCATGCACTGCTACACTGCAGCTTTCTTTGAGAAAGCTAGATTTTTCAGAGATTGTCTCCATAAGCAATTTCTCCGTTAGTTTGATACGCCATATCCCATTAAAGGTTACAAAGCAGAAAGTCAGCAAGCATGACAAGATTTAAAAAAAAAAAAGTTTAAATGTATCTCTTGGCTTGAGATTGTACAAATGAAAGGACTGAAAGACTCTTGCCTTCAATAATTACATTGCTCAAGGAAATATTGCTCAGAGATAATGGAAAGGCCAGTGTAGTGATTGCTTGTGGTACTAACCAGTTGATACAACGGGGAGATCTGAATTGCTTAATGAACTCATTTAAAGGTAGATATATTGTGTCTTTCGACAGTGACAGTCTATGTTTTTCTAAATATCCCATCAGAAAGACAGGGTTTTAATTCCTTGCTCTCTCGCTCGTTCTCTCTGTTCCTCCTTTTGTACATAGATGAGGCGCTAATATCCCTCCAGATATGGAGATATGGAAGATATGAAATATCTGCACAAATGTATACATTTTGAGAAAGCTTCAAACATCCCAAATGTGAGAAGGCGTTTTTCACTCAAAAGTGTCATACTACAGCTTCAGCAGAAAACACATTTAGAGGTTGTTTAGTTAGGCAACATGTGCATCCTGGGTGATATCTTCTGGCTTTCTCATACTGGAACATGGTGTGAAGCTGATGAGCATAACTTTCAAAAAGCAAAGCTCCCTCTGAGAAATGTCATCGTTCCTTTTCTTCTCTTGTAACCTGAGTAGCTCTAATCCTTCACTGGGATCCCAGTTCTTGTGCTAGTGCTTTATCGCTGTAGTGTGAACACAGACCTTGTCACCCAGAACTCTCCCACAGAAGATCTGATACCAGGAAATGCTGCATTTATCATTCATTTTCACTTAATTCTCCTCTCCTCCCTCTCTCTCCCCCTCCATCTTCCTTCTCCTCTCTCTCTCTTCCCACCAGTTCACTTATTTCCTTTAAAAATCAAAGAATGCAAAAGACAGGTAAGCAGGCAAACTTGCTTCTGGCCAAAATTCTGCCATTACCAAAAGCTCTGTAAACCTCCTGAAAGTAATACAGCTTGTGCATGAAGGGTGGGCTGCAATTTCTGTGCTGGGCCTCTGCTGCCTTCCTGAACTTTGTCCCCAAAAGGAGATGGGGGGGCCATTGTCTCCACACTTTCTACCCACAGCAGAGCAGGTCTCCTGTGAAAATATTGTGAAAATGTTAAGGTTCTTACAGATCAACGCTTTAATGAGTCCTGAATTCTTCTATGGCGATTCAACAGATTGCCTGGCTTCCAACACTGCTGGTGGTGCTTAAATCTGGTGCTTTTGGCAATACCGAAGCAAGTGAGATCCTCTGCGCCTTTTGTATTGCTGCGTCCTGTGCCAAAGCCCCTGGCCTGGCTCAACCGTGTGTTAGGATGAGAAACAGTGTGCATGGTCCTTTTGTACGCCCTGGCGGGGGGGGACCTCAAGTGTGTTCTGATCTGGACACCTGAGGGATCAGATTGCACAGGATACCCCAGGTTGCACCAGTGCCACCATCAGGACACAACCTGGCCGTGCTCCCTAAGGAGTGGACTGCAGAGATTACCATAGCGCACACACCTTGCCAGAGTGAGCAACTGGGTGCAGACCACCCCTGAAAATCAGGGGCCTCTTACTCCTGTTTTTATATAGACTCTTAGGCACCTAGTTTTAGGCTTGTAGGATTTTTTTTTGGGGGGGGAGGGTAAGAGAGGGGGCTAACTACTGTTCACTTTCTGTTTTTTCTGCAAATGTTCACAAAAAGAACAAAAGATGTGTGTTCATCAGCACACAAAGTTGGAAGCACTAGGGCTTGATGGATTCGACTTGGGCGATTAAAATCTTAGGTAATACTTGGGGAAATGGCACCGTATTCGGTCATTCTTTCTTGTAAATCCTTGCTGATGTACTTTGATCCTGATTCGTAGTGAGTTAAGAAGCCAAGGCACAACGGGTGCTTACTCTTGTGCAGCAGCTTGGTGTATGCGAGTCCAACCAGCAAGTGAATGGAGGAGACCTGTATCAGACGAGTAGACTCGAATGAGCGTTTGCTGAATCACAGCGGTGCTAGGAGTTAACTGAAATTTAAAAATATCCCAAATGGAAAAACAGTGCAGTTAAAAGCCTCATCAGAGCTGATTCTTTTTTTTTTTTCTGGCATTATGGAAGATGGTTGGAAAAGATTTAAACGTAACTTTGCAGCTGCAACAGATGAATGCCAGAGAAAGGAAAGCAATCAGAATCTACCTGTATTTTCTGACAATAGCTAGGTTTGAAGCCCTACRTGTTTTAAGTACTTTTCAGTTAGCTTGAACAGTGAAATTCTGTTATGAAACCATGTAACAGAAATTTGAAAGGTATTACATTTATATAAAAGATGGAATGTCTGAGAGATCTCAAAATAGATTGCAAATGACATTTGAAGAAGCAAACAATGTTTTCTACCTTCTTTTTGCTGTCTCCTGATATGTGGGGTAAGTCCTTCATGAAAGGTCAGGCAGCAACAAGTTTCCAAGACAACAACAACAACAACAACAACAAAAATAATACCACTAAAGCAGTCAATACTAACGGTTAGAAAAGAAGAATTTGCCAAGTGGAAGTTTTGCAATCCTTAGAACAGCTTATGGACAATATGCTTGAGCTGAAATTTGATGTCATTTGTGACAGCAATCTAGACAGGCTTAGATACACATCTGTGGAGCAAGGGAGCAGAAACTGCTTTGTTATACTCTCCACAAGAAATAGTAGTCACAAAGTTAATGTCTCATGGCTAAGAAAAGGTTGGGCATTCCTCTTCAAGAAATTCAAAACATTGTAAGAAAAGATATCAGAGATTTAAAAAGGACACAAAAGGCAGAGTCCACACACATACAAAAAAAAAMCCCTCTAAATATAAAGCCATTCATGCTGTAAAAAAATAAACCAAGACAAGGCCTTGCATTTAGAAGAACGTCCAAGAACACAATTCTTACAGGTTCCATGGTTTTGCAAGAGCTTGATTCCAGCAGAGCGTGCTCAGCACAAACATAAAAATGAGAGCAGTACTATTCTCTCCCTGGGGTTCAGTGGACAGAGTTATAGTGGAAGATTAATGGACTAACAAATTAAAACGTATTTGTTTTCACTTGAGCCCTGTTGCACAACCCACCAAAATGGTGCATTTGAAAACAAAACCATAGGCAGTGAAAGGCAAAAAAATGTGTTTACAGTGGTGAACATACTCTCACTAACAAGGTTTGTTAGGTAGATAGCAAATGGGAAGAGATACRTACAGTAACAGGAAAAAATATCTAATGATCTGAAAATGTCGAGCCCATTGGACCTGTAAGCAATAGCTTCTCTTGAGAGCAAGAAGTAAATAACAGGGGAGAGTATGAGGTTGTTTCAAAGGCATACATGAGCTCTTGCCAAGTGGAGAAGAGTATCCTTTGCCTTTCTCCTTAGGAAAGGTCCTCTTGTCTCAGAGGCTGAAGGAGGAGCTGAAGGGACTTGCTGCCCTGTGAACAGGAGAGTCAGCAGAACAGCTGCTGCCAGAGCCTTACAAAGCACTTGTGGCAGGTTTTCTGTTTGGCACTGTCACTGCCAGCTTCCAGCAGCACGTGAAGCCTCAGACACAGTCTTCAAGCACATTCACATGCTCCCCACTTGTGGGAAATGTAGGTTAATTTGTTTATCACAAGCCAGGAGTGTGAAAGTGGTTGTAAATAGCACTCCACTATTTCACCCACGCAGGGCCCTCCCTGCTCTGGGCAAGGACTTCACCAGCATCATCCTCTTCACTCTAACTGCTACATTGCCATCACCTACTTCTTCRGTATCACTCCCCACGTGGGTCCCGGAGGCAGGCACTGCATTCAAACAGCCCTAGTAGAGCTGCAGGTACAAACACTAGCTGGGCCTAAGCACCGACTCTGAGCAACCTCTGCAGTGCCCAGAGTTGCTGCCTTGGCCTCAACAGGCAAAAATGGAAATGCTCTGCAATATGGCATAAACCGAAGTATTCCTTTAGCGATGCACTGTGCAACAAACTGGTTGAGGTCATTATCAGTTTGCCTTTACYGACAGACAAGGAAGGAAGGGGAGGCTTCCTGGGATGCTCAGCTGTGCAAGGAAACTGCAGTCCAAATTACCCRTCTGACTCAGCACCCTGCCTGTGCAAAGCTGTCCGACAGGCACAGGGGCCTAAAGGATAACAGAGAGGCCCCAGTTCTGAGGTACTGTGGTAAAAACTGCAAAATCAGTTCATTCACACCTCTTCGAGCCAAAGCCGGTCTTTTTTTTAGCGTGGTTAACGTTGGAGGTCAGTGGCGTGTACGTTACAAGTGCTAATGAAAACTGCATGTCAATGTGTTCAGACAGAGCAGAAGTCACTGGCCATAATCCATAGGAGTAAAAAAGGTCRGTATTTTTTATTTATGGGAGATGGGTATTGGTTGAAACCGACCATAAACTGCAGTGGGTATTGCGATCGTCAAAAGAGCCTGCTGCTACCTCCGGAGGCCTACCACTACCTACTGTATTCGTGACCAGCAATTAAAGTTACTCTTTAAGGTACTAACATGCTATTTGAACACAAAGCTGAATGTCTGCTGGCACAAGCTACTGTTTTTCCATAGGTAATGAGATTAGTCTTAGCAATGGTGTATATTACAAATGTTAGCTCCTGGATGTTTCTGGTCTTTGCTGACTCTTCTTGGTGCCTAATTGGTATAGAGATAAAGGTTTGATGATCTCTTGTTGAATTATTTATTCAGTCTTCCCAAAAGAACTGGAGAATTACCATTACATTTGCTGGGAAGGGAATTTGAATGAAGTAGTTTCTTCCATTTATACCCAGCAATCACAGGATCATCCAAAATATGGGGGGGAAAAAGGTAGTTCCATCTTTCRCCTGAGAAAAATTAAACCTATATCTCCTAATTACCAGGCCCCATAAGGTACACTTGGATGTGAGGAAGAGGCATTATGAGACTGGCACACAAAATCATTTCAAGACTTCCTGTTGCACCTTTTCTACACAATATTTTATACGCTGATCATTAAGGCATCCCCTTAAAAAATAGGAGCCTTTAGATAGACAAATAATAGATGAACTACTGCATCCCACATCTTTGGCCATGCGCTGCTTTACAAGTCTTTGATAAGGTTCATAGTCCTTCATTTCTCTTGTTTTATTATTCATTAAGGAAGCCTGAAATGCGGAAAAAGCACTTTGTTTTGAATTGAACAGTGTTTTGAAAACTGAAAAAAAATGGAGTTTGGATCAAATAAAGGAAAGTACTTTTGTTCTGCTTGCTGAAACAAATGGAGAAAAAATTGTTCACCCAATCCTCATGAAAACCCAGCAGGGGAAAAAAAGAGAGGAAAAAGAGAACAGGATTTAGCCATGTTTAGTGATCTAAAGCCTCTGTGACTCTCAGATCCTTAGCTAGTGTGACTTGGCATGATCCATGGTGTCAAATGCATTTTAGGAGCTGGGCCTGTTCTGATGGTCTGGTATTTGTGTAGCAAAAGATTCATTAAAACCGGCACAGAGATTATAGCGACAAACCTCCCGGGTAGTTACATTTGGATTCTATTTGCTGTTCTGACTGCTTCCTGATACCCCACGCTGCGTGAAGCAGCTCAGATCCAGAAGTGGTAGAGCTGTGCGTAGGATACTGCAGTGAAAAAACTGGCCTCATTAGCCCTGAGAAAGCTTGGTGTGAATGTGACTGTGCTGCTTCTGGAGCTCAACTGGTTTGTCTGCTCGGTGCAATTTGTTGCTTTGTGAACTTACCCTGACCTGGCACTAGTTCAGGGCTCTCCGCATCACGCTCTGTTGCAGATACCCAAACATTCACAGGAAGTCAGCAGGCCAAATGAATGTTTTCTGCAGACCAGATCTGTACATTTAACAGATCTGTTAAGCCTGTTAACGCTAAATGAAACCTCGGCTCAATCYCTGTTCTGCAAAGTATTTCCCAACAGTCATTTTATGTGATGTATTAGACCTTTTTTTTTCTTTTTTTAAAAAAGACAAGGGGTTTGCCAAAAGGGTATCTGAGCAGAGTCTCTTTCTCAGAGAATCATGACACTGTGGATGTGATCTGAGAACGTATCTTTGGCCACAGTGCTCAGAAAGGAAGTGTTTGGCTGTTTAGGCACAAGCCTTTTTCAGTTTTGTGTCCCCAAAGGCACCTGAAMATTATTCTAAATGCTTTGTAGTTCAAGTTGCAGAGCAACTCATTGTGCTCATCCTGTCAGGCAGTTAATGTTGAAAAATCATTTATTTTCTGTTTTCATTGCTGTATCTCAGAAGAAATGCATTCTGTTTTATCTAAACTGAAATAGATATGACTACTTTGCTTGGAAAATTTGCCTGTAATATAGTAGAAAGGTTTGTTACTTGCCTTTTTTCATTTTCAAAACCAAGAAAAAGAGGAATTAATTGCTCAACTGCTGTTCTGACATCAAGGAAAACGAACCCATAGAAATTTTTTTGACATAGCTAGAAATGGTTTGTATGCCAGAAGGGGAACATAGGGAATTTAAAAGCAATGTACTCTTGCTCTCCTCAATGCAGTTGTGCTGTTGCTGCATTACAACAGTACAACAAGCCATGTAGGTCCTGAGTCTCTCAGAGATGTGCTAAGACCTTCGGGGAGGGGGGGAGGATGAAGGCAAAAACATAGTTCACTCTAACATTTTGGACAACTTGTACTGGCCAGTATAAGTAGTTTGGGGCTGAAATACCTCCTTTTGTTTTCTTTGTTCCTAAATCTATTAGTGTCTCTGGTACATCTTAGGTGAGAGAGGATGAACTTGATGTTCACCATCTTAAAAGAGACTTGAGTAGGCTTAACATCTCGTGAGCTAGGAAAATGATGTACGTGAGCTAGGGGATGTACTCAAATCTCCAATAGATTGCCCTGATAAAGCCAAAGCTTTTAGTAAATCCCTGCCAACTTTTAAAAAGATAGATAACCAGAGCATAAGCAGCTCAAAGAGCACGGCAGGACAGCAGATTCATCTGGGTTCATTTAGCCTGCAAGTTTTGGTAGCCAAATCTATGGAAGAGAAAATTGGGAATTGGTTTCAACCCAAGAGAAGACAAGCTACTGAAGTCTGTATCTTAGAAACGAGAAAGTCTTCTTTTTCACATAGTCTGAAAGAGGACAGGAGCGAGTTAGGGTTTTTTTGAGGGGAGGTGGAGGCTTACGATGTTGAATCCTATGAAAATAACTTTTTTTTCAGTTTGGTGTACTACAAAGGGAGCATGAAACAATGTCAGGACTCCTCAAACAAATAATTAGCTAGCTTACAAAGTATAGCTACTAAAATATGCCTTTCTGTTTGATTYAGCATATTGGCATCCAGTCTCTTGGGAATGTCACTGTCTATCTTGAACAGAAGGGTACCTGTGTCAAATTTGTCTGACTTTGGAAGAACAGACCAGTRGTCTGACTACTTCAATGCATCCATGCCTGTCTAAATAGAATACAGTAATATTATAGTATTGTCCAAGTCTGATTCACTCTTACTTGCAACAGGAAGAGATACAATTCAACTCAAATATGGAACTGCTTCTTCAGTGTAAAACTTTAATATGAAAAMTCAGATCTATAAACGACTTCTCACTGCAGCTCTGTACTTCTCTACTCTAAGGTCCATGTTTTAAATCTATTCACCCCTTTAAAGAGATGCCTACTGGCAAACTCAGGGCTATTTTCACAGAGCAATCACTGAAGACACTGAAAGAGATTTCAGAAGGAGAGAAGCTTCCTCTTTAGGCATAAGCAACGAAAAAATACAATTTCTGTGCTATTCCTGTGGGCCGAGTCCTGTAGCCATGGTCTTTTTGTGGAGCAGGGAGGTTTAAAAGGAAGTACAGTGCAAATGCTCTGCGATGGGAAGAAGTTCTAGCATTGAGCCAGAGCGCACCTGCATTCTGGAGCACTTTGGGCTGTAGCTGGTGTCAAAGAGCAGCTGCTAGATGCATCTCCAAAACTATCTCGGGGAAATATGATGGCTTTAGTTATAACCCTTCTTCAGTCTCGCTGTTTAAGAGGCTATCCTCAGGTTTTACTGCAACGCACTGCAGATAGCCGAGCTCCAGGATGGGAAACACGAGCAATGAAATTAGCTTTGTTTTCAAAGAAAGGGCAGGAGGAGGAAACAAGAGGAAAATTGCTCGAGTTTCGTATGACTGTAGTCATACCTCCTTTACAGTATAGTACAAGAGTCAATTAAATGCTGCAGGTTTTTTGGATGTGTTCCTAATTCTCAGTCATTCTCTCTTTGGGGTTTTAACTGTGGTTTAACTGCCGTTGCTTTATCTAGAACTAAACAGCTTGCACCAATTTCAGGTTGCTGCTGCTTATTAAAAAATGAACTATACCTTTCCTCTGCTCTTAAGGGATACAGCTGAGGTACTGAGCAGCTCTGAAATTGAGTTTGTAAGTAGGAAATACACGTGGCATTTACTCGACTGCACAAATAAGACTGGAGGGGGTGCTTTTATATAACTAGACTGACTTTAACTGAGAGCACTGCTAGTTTTCCACCATTTTGTCGGCAGGGAAAATCTGACTGAAAAAAGCAGCAGTCCTGTTTTTAGCATTCTTGCTCCTAAAAGTGATATGAAGAAGTACTTGCTGGCTAGCTGCAGTTTAGGCGAGTGCAGTTCAGGCAGCTGCAGATAATTCTGCTGCTCATTAAGCTAATCAAAACTGCTCAGCTTGCTCCCTTCCCCCTCTTGTTATTTACCTGTTGTTTTCCCACCAAATCAAATCATTAAAATCCTCAAGGACTGTTTTCTAAATCACAGCTCACAGCAAAATGAAGTCCTCATAGGAGCCTCTAGGCACTATCACAGTACAAACAATTATTAAAAAGTACATTTTATTCCTCCTCACTGGCCCCCTTCCTACGGTCCTTACTTTCCTTTGTAATGGTAAACATCAACAGAAGATATGAAAAAAGGTTTATTGAAGATCAGGATGGAAAGATAGGAACCATAACCTAAATTATAATAACCTGTCAAAATGTAAATTTTTATATTAAAAAATCTCCCTGTTGGCAGGATCGCAAAAGCACCTTCTTACGTTCCAGTTGTGGACATTCATAGGTCAGTTAAGTTACCTCAAAAAACCTTCATCTGTTGCAACTGAGTTCACGCTGGAGAAGATGAAGAGTGTTCATGTGTTCTGTTTTACAAGATTTAACTGGGCAGATCATAATCTCAACCAAAAAGGCACGAAAAAGCAGTATAGAGAAGATAATTTAATATCTTAAATTACTGCAGATTATTGCCAGGTGCATGTGTTCCTAGCAGTTAGGTTCAGAGCTGTTTGCTTTCTAGCGAATAATAATATGATATGTGTAATAGTATATGATCACGTTATTCAGTGAATACTGGGTGATGACAAAAAGTAGAATTTGAAATATTGAAAGAAGTATGAGGAGAAGTACAATTAATGCAGATGCTTTCAGTTACTGCTTTTTTAATTTGATTTTAATTGCCTTTTAGATTGTTTTTTGTGTTGAATTCCTTCCTCTGCTTAAGTTCGATTCTGTACTTTTCATATGCATGGTGCGAGTGACAATGTGCATGTGATGCAGCCAAAATGACATTGAGATAGCAGCAGTAATCTATAAAATGGAATGGGAATTTACTGCACTAAATTCCTTGCATTTTAAGATAGGTGCTTGCTAAGGCCATGTTAAAAGGTTGTGTCATTATCGCAAAGTTCATGGGATAGCTCCTATATTCACAGCAGTGCAAGTCTCTCATTTATCCAAGGCTTTCTAATATGATATAATGATTTTTTTTTCTTCTTTGGGATAAATATAAGGGGATTGCAGTCCTTTGTGTAGTTAACTCTTTCAATTCTTTTGGTTTTCTAATTCAATTTGACTGCAGGCTGCTTTTGTGGTGACCTATTGCATGCACAGGAGCAAAAATGAACTTTCCTGACATCACCTCCCCCTCCATTTTTCCCGCATGCTTTATAGAAAGCCATATTTGTGGCCTGTTTCACACATTCAACTAATAGTAACCACACTCTCCTGTGTTTTTATAGTCAAAGAAAGTCAAGGAATAAAATTTAACAGGATTTTTCTTCTGAATAGATTTCTTACATATATACCTAAATATAATTTTATAGCTAGACTAAGTCTTCAATTTCATATCTTCACTGAGGATGTAAAGAGTTGTTGAAATCTCACCGAATACCTAAAAGATGAAAACCAAAAAAGAAAGAAAAAAATTTAAATCCTTTCACTTTCTGATCACTGAGATTTTCTTCATCTGACTCTTCTTCATTTTTCATCTCTAAGGAGACAAGCATTGCCATGAAAACAGTCTCTCGGTTTCCTGAGAGTTCACTTGTTCCCAGTACCGATTCTTCTCTCACCCTGTACCTCAAATTTCCCGTCTTAGCCCTCTAGTCGTGACATCAGTTGCGACATTACAGAGAACRCTCACCGGAGGTGCAAGGCAGCAGGAGGAAGAGGTGGACTATTCTCAAAGAAGCTGATTTTAGTCCCAGTGAAACAGAAAGAAGGAAAGCACAGAACATACTGGGGGGAAGTTGAACTGCTCCTACATAAAAAGATATTTTAAGCTCGTGTCAGCTGTTTAAAATCAATACACAGAAAGTTCAGTTTCAAGGACTGTTTTCATTACGTTAGCTCTATACAAGATGGTTTTGAAAAATATTAAGTACAATTTTTTTCCTCAATAAACCTAAGAATTTTGAATTCAGGCTTCCTGACCAGAATTCTTCCTTCATGACACTTACCTCTGGTCCTCAGTTGTATTTCTCCATGCTAGGTTCCTCCCTCACAACTCCCGCTGCCTCGTAAAAGTTGCCCTCCCACACATCCTACCCAATCCATTCTTCAGTATCCTTCAAAGATGCCCATTTCGCAGTACTGAGTGTGGTGTCCGAGTTTGGCATTTCACTGTATTATTCTCTAGTTTGGGAAGCGATAATTTGCTTCTAAACATGGGGAGCTGGAAAATGTAAAGATAATTGATACCTACGAACAAGCAAAGAGGCTGATAATCTGCATGCAACAGGGCTGTTTAGGGATTTCTAACACCATGGAGTAGAAAGAGTTAAAATAAAAGGAGTTAATATCTGCAAAGGCAAAGTGCATCTGTACTTTTGAATACTACCTGACTCATACCAAACCTATTCTGAATTGCCTATGTAAACTTTCTTTCTGGTGGACTAGACTTCACTTTTAAATGGGTATTGTAATATATAGAGTGAAACCTGTAGTGTTCTGCCCTGTGTACTATTACTCCATTAAGCAACTTCCTAAACACTTACTTTGGTAAACATTAGGAAGTCAAAGATCCTGTATTAACCAGGATATGTGCTCTGTTCTAGCTGTGCACATTGTAGACATCATCTTTCCGCTCCAAGCATTGCTAACAGCGTTCATAAACACTAGTGGCTATCCATCTGCAGAGCTTCTGGCAAAACAGGGTACACTGGTGCTAGAGGGGATCTGCTTATCTTCACTGGACACTATCAAGTCCTGATGGAGAAGAACTACAGAAATGATAAACTGAAGTGTGAATATTTATATACAAACCAGTGATCATTATGATGACGATTTGTTTGTTCGTGCATTTTAAGTGGAGGAGGAGGAAGAAGGGGTAGGTGGTTACAAATCACTACCTATTTGGCTGGTATTGGTGCATAATGGACCTCTCGACCATTCAAGTGACAATATTTTTCGAAAAGTTGAAGATTACAGGTAATTGCATGTAATCATGAGAAACTCAGGTGATTAGAGGCAGGCATTTAACAGCAAAAATAATTGTATGTTTGTTTCCCTCCTCTGCAACAGGAGCTGAGGGGGAGTAGCCCATTTTCCCCTGCTGCAGGTCATAATATCACTAGTGCTTTTACTGCAGCTAGAGCTGTTGCAGCTCCAAGTTCTGTTCCACAGATCCCTCTAATGACCTCTTACAGGCTTCTGTGATCACCTTTAAAGCAAAGTAGGGGATATATTTAGTACAGCTAGTCTACTAAACTGGTCTAAATGGATGACTTCCATGCTTAGATCAACCTCTGTCTTTTTTTAAGGTCTTTGCCCAACATTTCCATAACTATTATTGAAAAGTATGTTTTAAGAGGGCTCTCTTTTGTCCATTTGACATTTTTGCTGTTAATAGTGCTTCTAATACTTTCTATTTTATAATGTCTTCTATGTTCAAGCACTTAAGGATTAAATTAAATGAGCTGCATAACACTATTTTGTAATGGGATGTAAAAGCCTGGCTTTTATTCCAGAGGCAAACCTCTGGAATGGAGAGAAGGTGCTGTGCAAGAAGGTGCTGTGCAACCACAACTAGAACGTCCTAAATTACTAAGGAGGGGACTACAGCCTATTTGGACTTGCCCCTTATTAGGAAATTCACACCTGACATACCTTTCTGTGTATGGGAATTTTGGCACAAGTCAGTGAAATATATCTTGAGGCCATGTGGAAAGAAGATTTAGATCTCTTGACTCTGTGCAGATGGTAGGCCAGGTCTTCACATGGAATGAATTAGTATTGCTCCATTAAAGTCTGTGAATCTATGTTGATTTTCATAAGGTGAAATTCCAGTCCACTTCCCCGAACTTGGTTTGATTTTAAAAGGGAAACCAGCAATTGACAGCTGGTCTTACTGTCTGCATGCTGACTGATACTCATAAAGTAAAAGTAGTATCCAAAYATGTAATATTTCAGATGCTTCTCTCCCTTTTCAGAAAAGGGTAAAAACTACTGTAGGATGCCAGTTGTTTAAATAGGTTGGATTTATCAGTGCCCTGCTAAAAGCAGTTGCACAGGGAACTCGGGCTTTGTCTATACTAGAATACAAGTAACTTGCTTAAAGGAGGGTGCGGGGAAGAAATATAGTTGAAACAATACTGAGTAACATCTGATCAAGACAATTTAATTGCATCTACTGCCAACACCTCTTATTAGCAAAGGATATTTTTGTACTACAGTCATGACAAAAGGCACAAATTCTTAGAAAAGGTTAAAGTGATTCTGCCCTGATAACAGATTGACAGTTACTCTAGGTATACCCAGAGTAATTGTGATTGACATATGATTGGTAGCAGTGACCGTGAGTGACAGAAATGTGTATGATCTTATAGGATAGCAGTGTGAGTGGGTGAGCAGAAACAGACATGTAGAAGTTGAAAGCAGTGTCTGATGATGCACAGGATGAAAGTTTGAATACAAAGCTCTTCAGGACGAACCCTGAAATTGGTATTTTTGTTGCCTTTGTTTCTTTCTTCAAGACAATTATAGCAACAACAAGAAAAGCAGACAAAAAAGGAGTAGCCCACATCCACATTCGCTTCTTTTTCTCACAGCAAAGAAAGAACATATCACAGTCCAAATCCTTTTAGGCTGCTCAAAGCTGGCACAACTTTAAAGCCTTGGTATTTAATTCCAAAAGCTTGGTTGATGTTTGGTGTCCCCCACTACCACCCTTAGGTTTGCAAAACCAGACCAGAATTACTAAAATAAGATCCTTTCAGCATTTCTGCATTTTGTTTCACATAGAAGAGAATAAGAAGCAAGCTGCACTTGATATACGTATTATTCCAGTAGCCATGCCTGGTGATCACAGCAGGATCAGCTGGAATAGGAAAAGCTGAAAGAGACTGCAGCTTTTATGAAAAGCTAAAGAAGGTAAATTAACAATGTTTGGGATCTAAATTAATGATTTGGGGGATGTAACTGGCATTGCATTTAAGGACTGTCTATTTTAGTACATTAGTGTGAAACAGTTAGTTAAACCAATCAAAAGAACTGATGTAGTAATGAACAGTGGCGAACAGTAGATGTTTTAAAATGAAATTTTGCCCAATGTCTATGTTTTTCCTCTACTGCATGTTACTCAGCCCTCTAGATTTTAAAACCGTAATTTCTAACTCTTCTCTCTGCACTGCTGAATTCTTATGGACTGGCATAAGAATTCTCAGAGCTTTTTAAGTGTGCACAAATAAAGCTGCAAGCCAGCTACAAAAGTAAACAATGAAGATCAATAGTGATGCTATCTCCAGTCTTCAGAAGGACATCTTGCTGCAATTTCAGTTCTCCTTTCCAGGATCTTGTCAAGGACTGGAATGATTGTTAAGAGCTAAGGAGTACACTGCAGTCCATTAAGCAGTATTGCCTTCATTCAGATTGATGCATTTGGCAGTGCTTGTGAACAGCAATTGAACTGTTAGCTTTCAGTATTACAGTTCTTTTTGCTTGAACTTTTATATATCTTTTGAAACTGCCTTTCTGGAACTGCCTGGTAAGTGTTTGCATTTCTCTCTTATTCCAAAACTTTCCTTGTGTTACATCTGATCTCCAGCCTGAAGCTTTTGTATTTCTCAGGCGTGGCTCATTTCATGCTCCTCAGACTTGAGGAGACAAACTAAGTCTAAGCTTAATATTCCACATACGTCTGTGTTCTCTCCACCTCTGCCTTTTCTTGGACTGCTGATTCGTCACTCCATCATTTTAAATCTAAATGGCACAAATGTCTGTTCTGAGATGTCCACAATGGCCACTAAAATAACTACAAACCAGTTAAATATTGAACAAAGTAGTTAATTATAGTGAAGTCTCATCTATCCCTTGTTATTTCAGGATACATGACAAAATGACCTTCTCTTCCAATCTAATATTCTAGTTCAGCCTGGAAGACATCTTCAGGCAGCGATATTAGGGAGATATATTGGAATTTGCACAAAATATGGCAGTTGATGAGAGTGCTAGGTTTACATGAGGAAAAAGCTGAGGGGCAACTCTCTTCAACAAAGAGAGATTCCCAGGCCATTTGCTTTTGAAAGTTCCAGAAAAAAAGCACAGGTATTTTCAAAAGAGTAAGGAAACAAGCTGATCTGTTTCAAGATACAGCATTTGCATGGGTGATGTTGGAGGTCTGATTCTGTGAACAGAAATGTTGTCTGAGCAGCTTTGGAGATGAAACGTATTGCTTCAGAACTCAGTGTTTAGTCTGAAAGATTTGTTCTTCGTATGCTTTTTCCCCAATATGTATTCTGAGAGATGGATTGCATTAAGCAAAGAGGAGGATTATGGGCAAAATCAATGAGCTTCTCTACTAGATCTCAAAATATTGCATTATGATTTTGCTGATGGTCTGTGTTTTTCGTTTATCACTTTTCCAGCAGCATATACTTTGGACTTCTTTTCATGGATTAAGCTTGAAGAAATATTTAAATCTCATTACAGAAATAAGAACAGCTAATTAGGCACCCTACCTGGTGCATACATTTAAAAGTACAAAAAGTTTTATATAAACAATTTGTCCAAAATGTCCTCTACATTATTTCCTGCTGTAATTTCTCCTCTTGAAACCTCTTCCACTGAGGTTTCTGTGTTTCTCCTCTAATTGTCCGCCTCTTTCTTTGTTCATCAGTTTTAGTCGAATCATAAAGAGTCTGGAACATCAGGCTGCAGTGGCCCTTATTACAATATAAAGCTGTATACTTACTAGTAGAAAGAGCCTATTGCCCCCACATTTCTAGACCTGTTCCTTCAAAAAAGACAGGGATATAGTCTCTATCTCTACGCCTAGGGCCTTCAGTCTCAGAGGCATATTCAAAGTCATTTAATCTGCTCCGTCTTTGACTTATCCACTGGATTCAGATCAAGTGCTTTCCTATCCCTTTACTATTTTATCACAATGCAGGAAATCTCCATGTTGCTCTGTAGCAATTGAGTACCTAGAAGGGTGGCTAACGAAAAATCAATCCAGCTGATTGCAAAAGTGGCACATTTCTATGGAGACAAAGACAAAGAAAGCAACTTATGTCAGTGATTCGTGGAATCTAGAGATGCAAAATATGCTGCAGTATTCCCAGTTTCCCTAGAAACTTGCATCCCAAACCCAACTTGGTATTGTTGGGTATGAATAACCATACAATTTGGTATGAGAATGCACAGGTTAGAGCTCATGCCTTAGTAGGMTGTTACTGAAGGACTGGAGAGGAGTTGTAGCTATTTGCTATTATTGTAGCATATTACCATATGCTATCTGGTAACTTGAAACATGTGGAAGATTATGCTAGAGTCGTTGGGTTGTCCCTTATGATCTATGCCTCTGCACCAGTCTGTTACAGAAACTGCAGAAGAAGGTATAACAAGTGAGCCTGAAGATGTCTCCTAGAAGAGGGCCACACCTCCCTGTCCGTGTTGCATTGCCCAGCTTTTGTCTGAATATCTGACGTGTTTGCTGGTGTGTGAAAGTAAGCAGCACGCTTCTCACCTCAGTGGCCTGAAGGATGTGTGAACACCTTCACCTGTTGTGGTACAACTCCGCAATGAGCCTGACAAGGTCCAAGCATCCATAGGGGGCTATTTCTGCAACTGCATAGCAGGGGAGATGGATATTAGCAAAAATGTGGCTTGAATGTGACAAGGTATAAAAGAAGGGTGCATGACAATAGAGGGTTGGAAGGATATCAACACTGTTTCCACAGAGTGATGTCATGTAACCCCAAACATCTGACATCCTGTCAGCTATAGTTGCTCTCATTAAGAATGCAAGCGGGAGGAAGCTTGTATTCTGATATCTGTGACACCATTTCTAAGTAATGCCATGTCATCTCTTGATGAGGAAGAGGATGACTGTGCTTCACAGCAGCACCCAAGTGCTTGTAAGAGTCCGTCTTGTTGGAAGTGTACTCACATACCAGTACTGCTGAGCTGTTGCTCCATCTTCAAAGACCAATCGTGAGACATTTTCCAGATCATTGTAAATAGAGATGAGGGCCTACATCTTCTTCAATCTTCCTCTTTGGCTCTGTGCTACTCTTACAATTTTTAACAAAGGTAGATGGCCAAATAATATTAAGATTGATACTCAGTTCGCAAGAATTGTGTTTTTATAGTTTGTTTCTGGAAATATCCCACGTGCGCCCTAGGACATGCCATGGACTGTCAGCACATGCCAGAATGGGCTGCGTTAGACATGGTCTGCAGCCACATCCGTGGAGTACAGACTCTCAAGTGTGCCCAGGCTTCYTCACAAGAGACACTTCTTGGTTTGTTCCCATTTGGAGCCAGGAGCACTGTAATGTATAGACAGGTTAGGTATCAGGAAAACAAGGATCAAGAAGCAAAACTGGGAATGAAACAACATGGCAGTGTTCACACACATTAAAGCCTCTTTGCRTTGCCATAAAGCAGTGGTAGCAGCACTAAGAATCAGGCCCACAACCTTACAGATCAGTAATATTAGGGATAGGACCAACTATTGCTATTATTAGGAAAAGATAGCATTCCCCTACTACTACCATATTGTGAGAAACCACAGCAATACTCTATTTTTAGAACAGAAAAGTGCAAAATATCAGATATCCATGTGCATGTCTGAACAACTGTTCACTTGTTAGGGTAGTTAATACCTTAGAATACTCAGACAGTGACATGAAACAGTAAAGTGCTTCATAAATGCTAAATATTACTATTACAAAGCATGAAAAAGTAGCTAAAGGAAAGCACTGCCGTGAGTTTGAAAGCCCACTTTCCTAAATTCCTGTGGCCTATGCATGGAAATCAGAAGTGACTGAAGCAGATTTTATCTCAAACCACTTAAAAATGAGTTGTGCAAGCTTTGCCTGTGTTGACTTAGCAACCAAAGAGATGGACCCTTTCTAAAATCTCTGTTTATAATCAGATTGTGCCTTCCTTTAGTGCTATAGATCACATACAAACCCTTGCACAGCATGTGTGGGCATCACTAATAAGATTTACTGTTTATCCATGCCAAGTTTCATCATCCAGTGAGAAAGCAGCTTGCTGAGCAGAGGGAAGAATTGGACTGTGGTGGATGCTGCTGATACTAATAAGAGAAAAAACTTGGCAAGGATACAGTGGAATATTGCCATATTATAATACTGTTTTTAAAACAATAAAATATTCATTTTCAAACTTCTTTGAAAAGCAGGGGGTACAATTTGTAGGAAATTACTTGGAATCAGGAAGGAGGCAAATTGGTTACAGCAAGTCTCCATAGAACCCACTGAATAAATAATCAAAGGACGGTAGGAATACACAGAAATGAGGCTGCCCTCCATTTCGTCACAGAATGTCATAAAACATTTAGTGGCATGTTACTTGCCTCCTGAGTGCACAAAGCATTAGTTACCTTGGCCAGAGAATACACTATCCGAATCGCACAATGTGGAAAGAGTTACAACTCTGTTTAAAAAGTGCTTTTTTGAGGACAAATGTAATCTTCTTGGTTTGATTTTTCTTCCTTTTTTATATCTCTCTTCTCAAGCTGCTCTGAAACTCAAGAACTGCTGTAGATCTGCATTTACCCAATGGCTGAATTCAGATCCAGTCAGAGTCTGTATTCTTTACTGTAAACTTAGAGTGACTTGATGCTTGAAATTTTCATAGATTTTTTGCCAATTAATTTGCCAGTTTCATTGCAGGTCTTAGCAGTGTCCTGCCCTATATCCTGCCAGTAAGGGAAGAATGTGGGTATGTTCACCTAATCTTAAAAAATAATGGTTCTTCAATGCTCTGAAACTTTTCAGCCCACTGCTATTATCAATAAACCTTCTACAAAATGGGTGTTGTATTCATGTACAGAACAGCTTCCAAATTAAACATTTTAACTAGTTGGGTATCTTAATAAACTTGACACACACAGAACATTGTGATAATCCACTTGCTGCTTAACAAGCTTTGAAAATCTTTTTTATGTAGTAACTAACAGCCAGCCAGCCAATGCAACATTAAGAGGGTAAAGAGTTTTGCCCTGGAAAGTGCATGCAATTTTATGCAGATATATATTTCTTCACTATTAATAAACATGGTCCTTCAAATTACACAGCGTTTTACAAATGATCTTCCAAAACATTTTCTGGGGGGGCTTCATTTCTGCTGACTGATAGCCAGATGCCAGAGCTAATTTAGCCAATGAACCTAAACCCCGATCTATGTGGATGAGTAAAACTGTGATATTTTTATTCATATTAGGTAACATCTGACTGATTTAAATGGGATTACTCATGATGTACACCAGTATTAGATGCGAGTAAGTACCTGGCATAATACAAAAAGAGTGTCTCACCGGGACCCCAGCGTGCAATTTTACAATCTGAAATAAAATGGACTCTACCCCAAGATGCACAATGTCCTAGAAAAAAACTATCCTGAAGTGGTCTCAGCTGCATGTCACCCTTTGCAGATCACAGAGAGGACCCAGAGAATGCTTTAATGTTAAACTGTGCGGTTTTATCTCTAATGTAATTTTTAAATTGTAATCTGTACATTTGATTCAACAGAATTTTGATTCCTGTCAGTGGAAGCCAGGCAAGAGACTGCCAGGGCCCCTTGTATTCGGGAATGTGGAAGAGACTCAGGGAGGAGTTAAGTTCTTACAGTATTTAAGCTAGAGGGAAAATACGGCAGGCAATATCACTACCTTCATTTCGGTTTGTGTGGGTCCCACAAATCTGGCTCTGAGATCACATCTTCATTCGGAATATTTGACTCTGAAAACCAGCTGCTTGCTAATTGCTAGTTACTATGAAGGTGGAGGAATAGAGTGATGATAAAAATAAATGCTGGATATCCATTAACTCTTTTCCTCTAAATGTAGCACTATTATCTAAAAAATTTACGTCCAGTGATTTCTTAGTAGTGCTGTCCAGAATTTTTCTTTCTTGGGCCATTACTGCTCATCTGAGTGCTGAGGAAAGCTGGTTTTGCTGTGGCATGGATGCAGCCTTGGAAAAATGTTCTGTCAAGATTTTTTTTTAATTGCTTGGTGGGGAGGAGGTATACTTTTTACACAGGTGTTAAATTTCCTGGAGTTAATCGGGCAGAAAAATGCCTCTGAGGCATCATTCAGTCCATTAACTGCAATGCCAACTGCCAGGGACTGGGATTGAATACTAACTGATTTTATAACTCTTTATGATAATTGACAAAGCCAGACAGATTCGCAGTTCATCATAGCCCTCCTGTTCTACCTGCTACCTCCTGTGTTTATATCCCCAGTGTCTGAAACATGCTTCCCTTTCTAACAGGGGAGAAATGAATATAAGAAGCTGGGTTGTTAGGCTCATTTATGTGAAAATTATACAGATGAGTGAACACCAGCAAACCTGGATCAACACCCTCCCCTCTTCTACTTCTTACTTAAAAAGGATTTCTGCAATTTTTATTGCAGTGTGTCAGATGTGTGCTCCATAACACAAAAAGCAAAACAGGAGAGTAGGGAGCAGTTGAATAACTGATGTCAAATTGTTAAGATTGCGRTTTCCTGAGAAAAAGCTATATTCTAAGACAAATGTAGGGGAAAAAAAACGAAGAAAAGTGAAAAGAAGTTTCTGTTGTTCAGTGTATATGTGTTCTTCTATTGGCTACCTTAAATTATTCTTTATGAAAGCTTTTACTAGTTTTTTCCATACAGACAATCTCCTGCTTTCAACTGTCCTGAATCATGATGACTTTCCTACAGATAGTAGCACACCCTTGTTGAATTTGTCAGCACAGTACCCAGTTCAGCAGAAAGAGTGCCCAGCGATGCAAAGCATTTCCAGATTCGATGCATGTTATACGGGCACCCAGTTTGGGACCTTATCACCCTATTTAACACATACTATTAGGACTGTGCCTGTTAGTTCTTAGATAGGAATCTCCAAGCAAATCTTTGCTGAAAAGAGGGTTGTGGCAATTTAGTATGCAGAATGCTTCTCTGAGTTGTATTACACCAACATGCATAGAAGTGCTGACTTTGCAGTCATCTATGGATGAGACATAAAAATGAAAGTCCTTATTACTTGGAGTGGTTAATTATCCCAAAATACACTTAAAAGAACAGGAGGTTAATTTTAGTGTCCTAATTGTATTACATTRTATACAATCAAATGTTCCTCTCTGCTGTTTCTGTAGAATATATTGTATTTCTTCTATACCTCCCATTGTGGGTATTTTGATATGATCATGAAGGGACAATATAGCTAACTATTTAATAGGTTGTTTATCTATTTGCTACGTGGTATCCATGCAGCAAGCCTGTTTCTTTCTTTGAAGGTTTGTGTATATAGATATTTAAAAGGCACTTGGGAATGTGAGGATAAAAAGCAGCAAATAAGTACGTTTGGAAAGCATATGTACTACTAAATCAGCAAAGGATAAAGAGCTCCAAAAAGAAGGGAAGAAAATTGGCTCCACCTTAAAAAACTAATGCAAGAGCTGCTGAGTAAAAAAGAACAGTCATCCAGCTGGGACTTATTAAGTGGAAGGCTTTTTTTAAAAAAAGCTGGAAGACCAGAAATCAAAGATCGCTGTATATTTACTGGCTTTTTTGAAGCATCTGTTCTCTAATATCAGAGTATCTCACAAAGACTAATCAACTGATCTTTAGAATATCCTTATGAGTCTGAGAAGTGTTAGCCTCATTTTACCATTGGAGGCATAAAGAGATTATTTGTCCAAGGCTACACAGGAAATCTGTGACAGAAATAATAATGTAGGTCTGTATCCAGTACAGTGACTCAATGATAAAACCATCCAATTTTCTATCAGGGTAAGAATGCAATAATGGAGGGAGGCTGGTATAATCCATGGCTGAAGGAAAGAAGTCAGTGGGAGATCTCTGCAACAGTTGGGGAGTACTGTATTTTACTGGTTATTGTGAAGAAAATCTACCCAAGAATATAGAGTGAAATAAAGGTATTTTCAGCCGACTCTTGATGGGCATCTTTGCTGGGTAGGTCATTCTAAAAGAGCTAGGACCCTCTACTTCTCTATAATAAATGCTGAGATTGTGTTTTGAGCTTAGTCTGCACATGGTCTTTATATGAAAAGTCAGAAGACTTATATGCCAGTGAAGATAGTAGCACCTATGCTACAGGACGTTATAGCATTTTAGATTGATAAAATACAGATATAGCTGACATGCAAAATAAAAAAAGTGTAAATCTCTTCTCTTTCTTGCTTAAGGGTAGGTAAAACTGTATTTTGAATATCTAAAAACCAAGAGTAACAAAAATCATTTGCTCTTTAAATAAAGCTTTCATGCCTTATTTGTGTTTTCCATCAGCTTTTAACAATACATTCTAAGATTGTACATCTGAAAGCATTATCTTTATTAAAATTTTTACTCTCTGGGATTGCTGGGTGAACTGGCACATTTTTTACGTAGTGCCTAGGGGGACAGTTGTCATGCAGTGTTATTTGAACATATTTCACTATTTATTTTAGTGCCAGTGCAGATGCCTCTGAAACCACATTCAGTCTGGATTAAGTGAGCTATGTAATGTTAGGCTTTGCACATCCATATTGTAACTGCTGCAGAACATTTAAGAAAACTGATGCAACTTTTATTATAAATAAGTTAATATCACAAGAAAGGATTGTCAGGATTTTATGCTAATTTTCAAGGTATAGCCATCAATTCCACAATCTCCTTCTAAAGGATGTGAGAGCTTGGAAACATAAGACTACTGTCATTATGTTGACATTTTCCAGACAGGAATCTGCAATTTTATTGTACAATCTTTAGGACTCCACCAATCAAAAGGTCAAAATTCATTGCGTTCTAGGGCTTCTCAGTAAACAGAATAAAATTGCCCCTATCCAGCACATTTTCCATAGAAATAGCTGATGAAAAGGAAGCTACGGTAACTGAATTCAACAGTGCATGTATTTAGTCTACTCTTTTTTTTGCACTACAGTTTTTCACACTGTTCTGGCAATGTAAAATGTTCTTAGAGTAGATGTAAATACTGTAAAATTTACATCCACTTTAAAGTGTCTCATCATTGCCAGAGTTGTGTAAAAGGATGTGATTTTGTGTTATAGCTAAATCCATTTAATGGCTGGCATTTATTGAAATGGGCAATCTCACTCCTTCCCTCCTCTTCCTTGTTCCCCAGAACAATGTCCTGCCCACCTCTTCCCCAGACTTTTAACCCTGAGAATACAGGAGTTACACCTGAAAAAAAAATTAGCSTTTCAAAAGGTCATTAGTTTCTGCATTGGGGTTAGAAGAGTGCCACTTCCTCCACAACTGTGTAGTTGGAGATGAGAGGAAGGAATGGGATGGTTCCCTTTGGAAATCTAAATGTTTGAATTATTGTACACAGTTGTAGGAATTGTAATAAAAAAAATCACCTCCCTTTGCTTTAGTATGAAGAATTTACATAGGTGTCTCTTTCAGCACCATTTTGCTTTGAAAAGAAAGTTACGTGACTGTAAGTGATGCATATTCTTGCGAGGCAGGTTGATTCTTCAGTTTCTTAATTTTAGTATGATTACTGTTTCTCCCCAGCCAACTGTTAAAATTTACTCATATTAAAGATTCTGGCATAACCCCATGCAAGTTTGTTTGAAGGTAACATTGAGTTGTGGAACTCATGAAACATAAAGACAATGTACCCAGGCTTTTAAGAATGTCTTTTATATCAAGGATAGTTTAGTTCAAGTTCAGTTCAAGTTTCTTCCTGTAGGAGCTACTTGATGTTACAAAGATTTGAGAAACAGATCAGCTGAAACTTATTTACCTGAAGAGTTTTAAGTTTTCTGGAAGATGGAGTGGGCTATGACTCTTGTCTGGTGAGAAGGAGGAAAGCAAGCTTGGGACATAGAAAGTGAAAAGGCTGCAGGTTATAGCTGTTTTCTCCTTCTTGGTTTTAAAGAAATGACTAAGAACGTGCAGTGTTTTGAGTGTTGGTTGATTTGTTATCAGGCAACAAATAAATCAAGCTGAAACTCCAAACTCTGCTCCCATGGTGATTAGATATTACAGTACATATGGTATGCAAACATTAAGCTGTGTTTGAAGACCTCACCATGCCTAAACACAGCATGCCTGCCAACTGGTGACCATACACTACAGCAGATATAAAAATGGAGTTTCCTCTTGCCTTCCTGCACATGGATTTGCTGTGGTTATAATTCTTACATGTTATTGCWGAGGAAGGTCTAGCAAGGGACTTCATATAGTTTGTCTCAGCAGTAACTGCAACAGGCGGACTATATATCCCCACCAATGAAAACAGATGTCTGGTTTAAGTCCGTCTGTCGCATCATACAACATCACACCATATTTGTTGTCACTCTGTCCAAAAATTAGAGCACTTCTGTTTTTCTCTTGGTGAAATTAGACAATATGATATCCTTTATGTTATACTGACTGCATATAAACTGCAAAAATATTTAGGAATGATGGGTCTGGGTGAAAGGTGCAGCAACAGACTAAATGATGTATATAATGATTTCTGTTGGTTTGGACTATATGTCAACACAAATAGTCATGTCCTGTAACTTTGTGTTCAATATCTGGCATTTAAGTCTTAGAAAAACAAGTCAAAAATCCTGAGTAGTCTTTTTTCCTGATATTAACATTGGCTTCTTCAGTTAGATCTCCTAGTGTAACTTCAGTTCAGATTAAATTTATAGCATTTTAGATTATCTGAACAAAATTAACTCCTGGCAATATTAATTATTCACAAGTTCCCCATTCTTTCAATTTGTAATTTAAATGTTGTATAGAATTATTTACTTGTGAAAAAAATAGCCTTGGTGTTTTTTAGATCTCTCTATCATCTGATATATATAAAGACTGTACTAAAATAACCGGAAATAATTCTACCTGTGGGCCATTTCCCTTTGTTTTGTGGCATAGACCCACATTGGCTTAGTTAACACCAGGGCACCATCACTTTATTCCCATGTTATTTTACAGTGAATATCATCTGACAGTTTAGTCTGAAAGCAGTGATCTGCCTGGAAATTAGAGAACTTTTCTGAATTCTGCTGAAAAACCACAGACTTAATTTCCTCTTTTCCTGCATATCTTATATAATTTGAGTGAACATCAGTGGTCTCTAAACTATGCAAGTGACATCAGTAGCTGGGATGAAGCATAGAGTTACAAAGCTATTGCACCACTCTATCACTCACTACTCAGCAGAGCATTTCATTCTAGGTTCTACAGTATCCCTGCTATTCTAGTACTAGTGTCTGCACTTTTCAGTCTCAATACTATTGCACAGTTCTAACACAAGTCCATAGAACTGATTACTTGTTATTTCCTTATTAATGTTCTCTCTTCATAATTCTGCACAGGCACCTCAGTTTTGACCTAAAGCACTTATTTTTTTCTGGTTATGTGATCTGAAAGCACTTTTTTGTTAAATTATTTTAAAACTAACCCTCAATAGACCCTGCTATTCCAGTCTTGAATCACATCTTTTGGTCAAACCAAGTTGTACCAAATGATGAACAGACTAATTGAGACAGAGGAATGTTGCTAGATTTTAAACACCCCAAAATAATTCTCTGTGTGACTGACATAAGAGGGTACTGTGATAGACCCAGCACTTTATTCCTGAATGCTTCCAATTTCCTCTGTCTTTTTCTGAAAACAGTAACCTAGAGATTTTGCTTTTGCATTTTATGGCTTTTAAAAAATTATTCTTAATGGAAAGCCCATTTTAGTGTGGAAAGCATTCTTTTAGACTCAGCTACAGTTTTGGTATATATACTCTGATAATCTAAGCTTTAGGTGCTTACGTTGAACTTCGTCTGAATCGGGGAACTGTGGTAGGAGCTGAGAGGCATGTGATGCTCATGAAAAGCCTTTGACAGTAGCTTTAGACACAGCACAGGAGATACAGCGACTAGTTCTCTGAGCCACCTCTTGTTCATTTTGGAGAATTTGCTCATCTGTTAACAATGGAAGGATTGCTTAGATTTTTTTCTCAATAACCTTTTTTTTTTTTAAAAAAAAAAAGATCTATTTTAGAAACAAACAAAGAACCCTCAAAGCCTGTTCAATAAGAAAACTTTTATCTCATTCTATATTGAAGCCCAGCTGGATATGCCAGAGCTTCCACTAATTACAATATGTTTAAGTAGCTAATAATGCTGAGTTACTTTCGGTATAATAGAGTGAACCAGAAAGCCAAAAACTCAGTAAGCAGTTGTGTTTTCAAAAATGTCAGAAAGCTAAGATATCATATTCACAGTGGGTACATTCAGCTGTGTTTTCAGGGAATGGCCTTAAAATCATCTTTTTTTTCCCCCACCCTCCTTTCAAAGGTTTTGTTTCGCAGCAGACTGTTGTTTGGTTTGGTTTGGTTTGGTCAGAATGACATTCAAGAAGATTCTACTGAAACAAGGACGTGTGTTTACAAGTCCAGTAAAATCAGTGGCAGGAGAAGATGGTGCCAATGGGAATGATAATGAAAAGACAAGATGTTAAACTGCTTTTCCTTTTCTCTTTCTGGAAAGATTGTCTTTCCCAAAATTACTATGAGCCAAAGAAGCTGGCCAGAATTAAAGCTTTATCTCAAAAAAGTGCATAATTATTCTGTTGACATTAATCCATGATGAAAAGAGAGAAGTCATGCTTTCCAATATTTTTCTTCTGAAAATGCACTCGATCTGTGTGCAACAAAAGGTGGTGGTGAGGGGAAGACAACTCCCCCAAACTGCTAGCTGAAACTGAGTAAATTTAATAAGGTTGCTCATTTTAGGAGAAACACAGGCTTAATTTTGTTTGGTGGCTGAGAGGCCAAACTAAAGTGCTTTCACATTCTGTATATTAAATTATCAGACAAATAAGCCTAGCAACAACTTTGTGTTTTAGCTATCTTGAAGTCTGTTTGTTGTATCACTTCTTCTGACGCTGTCAGAAACCACAGCTCAGGGAAGACAAGGCAGATTTTTCCTAATTTTGGCATGCTGAGCAGAAACATTAACATACGCTACTGAATCCCCCAAGGGACAGGTTACAGACCCTGAGAAACCTCTAGCTTCCTCCTCTTTTAGAATTATAAACCTGAAAATTCAGTACTAATATCTCCTATTCTGTGTATTACTTTTTCTCTTTCATTCCTTTTTTCCACTGTTAATAATTTTTTCAAGCACTGAATCTAGTAATGMCTCCACTCTCCCTGTAGTAATTTTGGCCTGGTGTGTCCTAACTGGACTAACCAGATGGACAGATTAATTGGATTTGCAGCTGGTAGGTCAGGTGGTTACTTTTGATCATTAATGAGTACATGGCTTTAAAACTGCTTTTCAGAGGGCTTCTAAAGACATTTTACTTCACAAATGGGATGAACTAAGACTGCATGTGTTGTCAGTGATCAAAACCCAGGCAACAAAAAGGCAATGACTAGTAGTCAAGACATAGTGATTCAACTCTTAAAACTGAGTGACCAAACCTTAGTTGGTCCTCCTGAGTTTGAGTTTTTACATCAAATACTACTTTTAAGTTATGCAGTGATGAGATGGAAGCATATCTTTTGCTGAGACAGCAAAAAAAAAAAAAAAAAAAAAAAAAAGGTACTGAAATGCAGATTAATGCAAAATTAGGGTTATAAAACCAGACTAAGAAAAGCTACAGTTCTAGTTTTTCTTAATCTGGTTTTATAACCCCTAGATTTTTGTAGGCTCACTTAGCAGTCTTGAATTTACCTCAACTCATATCAGTGCAGGATGATGCAAAATCATTATGCATGGCTGTAATATCTGCACATGAAAGCCGAACTACAGCAGTGTCACAACGCAATTATTTTGTCGCACAGGACAGACTCATGCTGTTGGCATCCCAGAGCCAGTAGAAGCTGCATGGAGCTTGTTTCAGCTGGAATGCACTTTCACATACATCACTCAAGGACATGAATTTTGCAATGTGACAGGCCTATCACCACCAATAATTCATCTAATTTACTACAGCAAGGTAGATACATGGTCGTGTCTGAAAGCCAACAGGTCAGTGGCTTCATCTAGCAGCTCATGCTGTTCCCAGCAGTGCTGCACTCTTACTAATAATTTAATCTCGTATTTGAAGTTCAGTTCCTAGCAGTTTACCTCCTCTTTCTCATTTTCTTTCACTTCTACTTAAAAATATAATGGTCCATTTCAGCAAAATTAACTGCAATTTCATGGATCACTACAGCAGGAATAAGTTTTATATATAATACTATAATCCATCTATTTGTTCCCCAGAATGCAAATTGACTTGATGAGCAATTCTATGTCCTATGTAAATAACCTTCGTTCTCATTGAGAGTGCTGTACTTTCAGTGAAGAAGGGAGAAAGAATATTGTTTCGCTGTCTTTGGTCTTCTGTTAAATTTTCCAGAGTATTTATTTTTTTTAAAAAATGTATCATATATAAAATGAAGGCAGCAGCTACTTCCTTTCCTGTTGAATGAAAAAAATCTGGTCCTCTACTTGTGCTTCATTCTTTCCTTTGCTTAGAAAATGGTTTTTTTTGTTTGTTTGTTTGTTTTTTAATTTAGGGTCTTATATAATATGTGAAATGAATAAAACCTAACATATCTAAGTTCTATACCTAGTAAATATCAGTTACCATATGGGCAAGGATGTATCATGATCAACGTGTCAGTAACGTGCACGAAGAAACACTGTAGGGCTGAGTAACAGGAAATTCAGTGTCCATGGTCTGTCTTCCATTCAGCTTTTCTGCAGGGACTGTCAGCAAGTGGAACGATTGCTATGACCTGGATAATTGCCTTTGTAGTATGGATACATTTCTACTCTGAATTGATTGGCATTTCCATTTCTTTTCACTAAAGAGATGTTAGTATTTTCAAGAATTTCCAGCAGGTTCAAGGCTAAAACCAATGTCTAGAGATGATATTAATAATAAAGATAACAGTTCTTATATGCCATTAGAGGTTTCCTAAACTACAAAGTCTCCAAAGTGACCTCATTAATTCTGAAATAAAGCTACTAATATTTCAACAGAAAAGGTGTTCTAGTAGGAAATGCTGAGCTTTCAAATATAAGCTTTGTTGAACTACTGACCTGAAGTCTGTTACATTATCGCGACCTATCCTCTCCAAGAGTAACACAGTTAATTATGTTATTGACATTACCAGGCAGTAGGTTTTAGATAAAAAGAAGTAAGCATTTTCAGACTATGTGTTAAGTAAAGTGTGGAATTTATTGTCCCAGAGTATAGTGAAGGGCACAAACATACATAGACAAATTTACAGGTGATAAGTGGCTCTTAAATAAAATTGTTCAAATATAATCTCTGGCTCAACAAATCCGTAGATTGTTCCATAGCCAAAAGTTGGGAAGGAACGACAAAAAAAGTTTCTCTTTATATATCTTCTCTTTTTGTACACTTTCTGTAAACTTATCTTATTGGCACCATCAGACAGAGGATATTGGGCCAGACAGGTCTTATGTCTAATCCTGCACACCCTTCTAATGTTCTTACGTGTGTTATGCTTTCTTTAGTATTACTTAGTGGTTCAGTCACATTTGCTTCAAAACCAGCTCTTTCATAACAGTGAGAACTGTCAGAACTGCAAAATTAGAAAACCTGCTGGCTGAGACCACTTCAGCACTTGCTTTCTAACTGATGTACACCCAGGATGCTGCTTAGGAACCTAAGTTGTCTAGGGCATGTATCATGGCAGGGATCAGCTGTGTCAATTACACACCTTTACCTTGATCTCTTCCAGTGTTATCTATATAATGAAAATTTTTCTATGTCTGAATGCTAAAGAAGCCATCTTGATGATGATGCCTGACTTTCTCTGATGCTTTATTGATAAGATAATCCATCAGCATGAGGGACTTGCACACCTGCCTCCAGTTCTTTCCATAGTCATTTGTCCCATGCTGTATCACATCCATAACCTTAGGAGGAGAAAGTGCGTTGCATGCAAGTTCACTGATAGATTAGTGAATTTGAGGGGACCCAAAAATCGTTAGAGGTTGCTTCTCTGACTTTTACTTCAGTCTCAGGATAGTTTTTCACAAAGTTCTTCATATGCCTCCTGAGTGTCATGGGTAACAAGTTGTTCTCTTGTTTCTAAAGTCARTTAGTAATGCCAGCCATTTCTCATGGTGCTTATTCTGATCTCCAGCTCAGGAAACCATCACAGTTCTGCAAAAATAACTGCACAAAGATGATATATTTCACTTAAAATTGTAGAAGAAGAAGCATAGACTGATATAATTTAATTCTCCATTTTTCATCTACATAGGACAAGCAAAATTGGGATTCTATGGTGGCAAAATTAAAGAACAGGAAGATGGAAAAGAAAGCTTTCTGAAGTAACATTTTGGTCCCATTCAACTGTCCATAACTAAAAATATAGCAACAATGACAGACCTAAGGAGAAAATATGCAGGGTACACCTAGCATTTCCTTTTGGAGAGACCACAGCTTGACACCAAGCTGAAAGGAAAGTGACTTGCTTTTACTCTATAATGCATATCATCATAGCAAAGTACTTTGACATTTATAGATTGGAAGCACCATATTCAGTCTTTTTAGTATTAAATGTCTACCAAGAACACAGAAAACTCAAGGAAGTGAAAGAAGAAATGGAGACTTATATTTTCCAATAAGTTTGCTTAAACCTAGCGCAACGCAGTCTACTATTAAACCATGGCTTCAGCTGACTTTTATGGTGCTACTGTTGTTATCATTTTGAATGTATCTATAACAAGATCCAAATGCAAATGTCAGATCCAATGAAAGTTACATTACACCAAAAGGACAATATATGCAACGAGAGAGAAGGGAAGGAAATGTCTCATGTCAGTCTGTAGCAACCTTTCTGCCTCAGGAATTTCTGATGGGCTCTAAATAAGAACAGAGAGATGAAGGAATTAAAACAAGGGGTTCCATTTGTTTGTGAATTGCTCTGCTAAACTGTAGCAACAGTGTTTCTACACTGATCAGCCTGGATCTGTCAGCTTTCACAGCTGGTACACTCAATAGGAGGTACATTTTAGCCAGTGCAGTAATAACATAAAAAGGGAATGCAGCCTCCAAATGATTTAACTGATGCTTGTGAATTGTCATTTCCCAGCTTTATGAGATGTTCCTGTTCCTCTCCCTTCCTTTTGTTAGTTAGCATGAGGCTGGGCAGATTTCTATGCAATTCCCAACCGAGTCACCAGAGAAGGGTCCATCTTGATCATATATCAAATTGATTTCAAACCCTGACAAACACCCAGGCTCAACAAGGTAGACAATCTGTAACATACTTTATATGCACGAAATGGAAAAATATTAAAATTCATAATAAATATTTGTTTTCTGTCTCAGCCCCCTCCCCCCGCTCTCCAGCTCATGCCTGCTTCTCCTGTCTGATAACTATGACAGTCCAGATTAAGGGACATTTTTAATGCAAGGATAGGCCTGAATTTCAAACAAAACATCAAAATGGTACCTTTTTAATTTTTTAAAGAATGGAGTTAATTAACCTTTTTATCAAACTACACACATCTTCAAATGTCTTAGATGGAAAATATATTGGTTTAATTAAGATTTCACAGGGAGAGACAGTTGCAAACACTTGGAACTGAGAAAAAGTGGGATCTTTATGAGGAGGGTGCTGTATGTTTTACAACACCCTGAGTCTCTTTGTTGTTTGCACTTCAAATGGAGTCCGTTTTTATCTCTCCCTCTCCTGCCGAGAGAAACTGATTTTATCATGTGTTTCAATGAAGCTATTAAAAACTTCAATCATGAGATTTCTGTTTTGCCTTTGTATGTTTCTCTCTCTCTCTCTCTGGTGGAGTTGCACTGCGACATTGGTTATAGGGCAGCATACACTGAGTTGGGTTTTTTTTTTTTTTTTACAAGTCAGTTAGATAATCCTCCTGCAATCATAACTTGCTTGAATGGAAACCTTAGCACCTGTGTTTTCTTTAACTGGCTCTCCACTCTGATTTTTGTAGGTCTGGGATTTTGATGAAGGGTGTTCTCAATAAGCAGGGCATGCCATGCTTTCTTCTGYTTCTTCATTTTTAATAGATAGTGAAAAGTGCAAGAGTGACAGCTTACAATTCTATATGCACAGCACAAGAACAGCATGAACAACGTCAGCATAAATTTCCCCTCATTTCAGGAGCTCAGAAATATTTTCAAGGTATGAAAACAGTGTACCACTATGACATGACATTACTACATAGGTATTTTAGGGGCAATACCACATAAGACTGCTATATGCTAAATCATACACTCTTCAYACTTAGACCTATTTATTTATCCAGGACTCTAGGGCACTAAAAGGGTAGGATGTACTAGGAAAAAAAAACATGTCATTATAGTTGAATCATAACTCAAATCAGTCATTAGCCTAAGAGAGTCTCCTTTGACAAAAACATATTGAAATACAAAATGTGGTAGATTCTTACATTTAAATAACATTTAAATTGAGCTATAATGGCTGAGAATTCACTATCAAGGACTGAAGCTTGGATATAGCCATGAAGTAATTTCCCATCTTTTGTTTTTGTTTGTCAGTTAATGTCACATAATCATGTCATATAAATGAAGTTGAACATTATTTAGCTCTTAGTGTCAGTAGACAAGAAAATAACATTTGATTATTGTATCCTCTGTCTTAGTCCTTGAGGCAGTTCTCTGTGATTAGTGCTACAATGCTGCATATACATTGATTTTCAATTTGCAAGCAAGATTGACATTTCTAATGCAAAACAAAAAATATTTTGATTTTGTGCCTGAAGAATTGAGACTTTATTACTTTGGGCAAATTAAAAGTTCTATTTCACCCCAAAATAAATTTTTTTTTGAAGAGTTGAGGTGTTTCTAGTTTTGTGTTCAAATCAAAGTAAATTTTGAGATAAAGAGCTGTCTTACACATTGTTTTCAATAGTATTGGTATTTCAGTATTATCAATAAAATTTTGCCTATCTGTTGTAACATCTGTGCTCGTCTGAGAGCTACAGATTCAAACCGGGCAATCTGTCTGCTTGTTCTTCAAGGTCAACAATAATTAGGAGTTCATCAGGGTTTTTTTTTCTTCTTTTGAGCAGCAGGCTGCTCAAAACGATGGCCCATTGGGCCAAGCTCTGAACCATATCCTAGAACATGGAGTCCCTTCTGGATCCTCAAACCAGTACAAAGTCAAGGGCCACCTTTCCGAGGAAGGCTCCTATGCCCACCGATAGCAACTGGTTTTCCAAACACTAGATCGCCTGTGCTACAGGGGCCCTGTGGGCTCCCAGCAGCCGCCAGCCTGGCTCTCCGGAGGGGCCTGCAGAGAGCCGTAGCTGTGTGGCGGCAGGATGAGRCACTGGAGCGCTGGGGGCGGGGAAGAAAAAGTCGGGAGGGAAATCGCCTTTTGGGAGACCGAGCTGCTTGAGGGACAGAACGAGCGTGGGGCAGGGGATACTCTTGCCCCAGTGTAACTGCTGCATGGGGTTAATTTGAGGGCAGGACGGGTGGGCTCGCAAAGCCAGGACCAGCCCCCTGCTTGTCGCCCACTCCTGCGCCTTCCTCCCCTGTTGCCTCAGGAAGCCGTGACTGTTGAGCAACCTTCTCCAGGCCAGATTCAAACAACTGTCAATCACCTGCAAACACCCACCTCCTTTCTCTCCTAACCCAATCAGAATGCTTGCTACCAGCCATCCCGCCCCCAATATTCACCCAAGTGACCTGTCAATCACTGCCCAAGCCCCACCTCCTCCCTGGCTTCCAAGCTTTCCTCAGCCCTGAGGAGCTGCTGTCAATCACCTTCCTAAGCCCACCTCTTTCTAGTATCACCCAATCAGATTTCGTGCCAGCTCGAGGGACCCTTGCTGTAGGGATCGGGCGCCATTGCCATTTTCCTCAGCGATGGCGGGAGGAGGAGGGCTTGGTCCCCAGGCAAGAGGGAGACAGGCCGATGCATTAATCAAACAATGCCTTTTCAGCCCTTATTCACCTTAGGAGAAAGCCTTGATTACTGTTGTATTTCTATTTTTGTAGCACATATGTGATCCATAAATATTTTGCCATTGGAAAGAGCCATAGCACAAACGTTGGCCAGATAAGCTGTCACTGCTTCTTCTAGACCACAGGCCATTTATCCAGGCTGCCAGCCTGCTGCAATGCATCCTTTCTTTTAACTGAACTGATGAACCAGTAAGTAAGCAAATGTGCCTTTTCTGTGTACCCCGTGGCTTATGTGAATCCAATTCTCATACCCCTTTTTTTCACAGTTTAAAGACRCTTTCTGAATTCATGTTAATCACAGAGTCTGCTAAAATCTTGGGCTCTTTCTTATATCATCTTTCTCCTGGCCTGTGGTCGCACTGCTCCAAATGGCCCTTGTATTTGCTTGTGTTTTCTTGCAGAGCTGCAAACCAGATCTTCACATGTGTAGACACGTTTCCTGTATGCACCCATGGACTCTGTCATGTCAAAGGACACATACAGCAGGAGAAGTGCTCTCTAAGTTTAAATGCAGATAATTTATGATCACCCTGGTGCTGTATAGCCACCCCATATTAGGGAGGAGGGCATGTTTTAGGATGCCCTGGACTACTTACTCCTATGGCTTGCTACCTGTTTCTGACAGGGGCCAGTGCTGTCCAGAGAGATGTATTAAATCTCCAAGCATTGAGCAAGTTCTGAAGAGCACCAGAGCATCAAATGCAACTAGAATAGAGATTTGCTGTAGATTCACAGAAATAACTCTGGTGCAGGAGTAATCTTGGAGTAAAAAACTACACTAAGCTGAGTCCCAYGCCCAGCTGTGTAAACTGCCGTGTTTGTGAGTTCCTGCGTGGTTTGCGGTTTGCACTCCACTGCTTGATTGGCTGCACTTCATGAGGGAGAGGTGAGGATGCGGCGGCAAATGTTTGTATGTCCCAAATGGCGCCACAAACTTCTACCCTTGCTAAGCACTCRCGCTGAAGACAAGAGACAAGCTATTATCTTGTTATGAAACTGATGCCATTCAYCACCACTTTGTCTCAGCACGGATCCTGAAACAGCAGACTGCAACCACCTACMGTCAAAGGTACAGACCTGCTCAGCTGCATGCTTCTTTCACTATGAAGTTTTAAGGGTGGAAATGTTGGTTTAAATTAGCATGACATTTTCTGCAGAGTTAAACAAGTAAGGTCTTAGCTGCAAGGCTCAAGATTTAGTGTGTTTTCATTGCTGCTGCTGCTGCATCAGGATTTTGTCTGTGTCAATGGGGGATCAGGAATGTGCTCAGGAGGAGGGCATTTGTGGGAACAGAGCRAAGAAAATAATAGCTGGATATTTTTGTTAGTCAGAAGCACAAAGCAAAGAGATTCCATATTCCTCAGAAACTTTAAGGTTACCCTGAAAGAGATCAGGCTATTGTGTCTCTAACACACCCTGTGTGTGATCATATTGACTGGGGCAAGATGCCTAGAAAGAAAAATGCTTCTGGCAACTGTAGATCCGGCATCACTGACCCTCTTTTTTAGTGTCTCCTTGTGCAATGTTTTGGGGTCTCAAGSGGCAAGGCCTGAATGCAACATCTCTTCAATTGCTTTGTAATGTAGAGTTCTTTGATGCATTCTAAGAGTAACATGCACTGTTGTTGTGAAACATCTCCTTAGGATAAAGTCTGTGGGTTTTTTGTGTGTGTTTGTGCRTATAAAGGAAGCTCATACTGATTAACTCGTCTTGCAGTTAACCTGGGAGCAAAAGGACATCAGTTTCCAAGATATGAGTTAGTAGCTTTTATTAGTAAACATCTTCTTAGAAAAATTCGTAATTCAAACTCTCTTCAGCAACAGCAGGAGAAACCTTCATATTTATACTTGTCTGGAGAAGAAAGGTTTTGTGATGGCTGAGTTTCTAGTGAATGGGCATGGAAGAAAAAGCTAGGTTTGGGMATGAGRAACCCTGGATAGTTGCCCACTAGCTAGGTTTTGGAATGGAAGACCCTCATCAATTTAATTAGCACAAGTCATCCACTTGCAGGTAGAAGCAGAAGGAGGCCCACACTTTAGCCTCTGCTCCCTGGCTCTGRATGTGACTTAAACCCTAGCTATGATGTGATGGTGAAATGAGTGAGGGAGAAGTTAGAGAGAAAACATTTCTTTAGTAGCTGTTCGGAGAAAAAAGCTGTTGGTGTGCCACTGAGGTAATTCCTGCTACTTTCATATATATTGACATTTACTTCTATYCCTAACTTTCTTGCATCCAAACTTGATGTTACCATAGAAAAGTGATTTAGATACAAAATAGCTTTGTGTGCCATTCCTATTTTTATCAAGGAAGCAGAATAACCTGGAGTTAGAGGGAGAGGTTAGGTGAAATGTACCTATCAAAAAATCAGCTTAGTTGTATTGTCTGTATTTTGTTTGGGTTTTTTGTGTTTTCCTCTCTACCACTCACTTCTGTATACATCACTTTAAATTGTTCTAACTGAGGGAGCTTCCTGGGCAAAATGAAAATTGGCCCTTTGCAAGACAAAATTTTGTACAACTCCCAGAGTACCAGGCCTCTCATGCTCAAGTTAGCTGTCTGACCTGATCTCTTATAACTTTTTACATTAGTTTGCAGAAGGTACAGTTTGTCTGGAAGCTTGTCTGCGTGTTTTTATAGCCTCTAATTTACTTTAATAAAAGACATCACTTCTCCCTTCAAACTTTCTCTTCCTCTACCTAGTTGAACAGCACTTCTTTTTTTTTTCCATACTTCTTACCTTTCAGTCTTGCAGCCACACACCAGTGCCCTCCATTTTTGCTGATTCAAGGGCAACAGCAGTGAGGAAGTAATGCCATGCATACGGTGCTATGCTTTGCCCTCCCCATCAATCTGTAGCTTGACAGCAGCTCTCYATGGCCACAAGCAATATCTGAAAGTTTGGCAGGCAAGAGGTTGCTATTAAGCCACAGGTCTGGAACTACTGCTTTAGGCAGTCTCTTTTGGTTTGCTTTTACTGCTCACATAATGAAAATGATCTTCTTTCAGTCTCTGATATAGATAGTCAAAAGAACCTAACCACAGAGGCTGAGAAAATGCCAATTATTTCACCAGTAATTAAATATTTCTAACAACACTTGATATGCCTACGTGTTTGGGGGTGATTTTTGTTTCTTTAGTTTTTTCAGTATAATAGGGCCCTGTCTTCCTCTACCTTTCTCACTTGTCTCCAGAGTCTGGCTTTGGTTTAAGAGGAGCTTAGCCATTCTGTCTGCTTTCAGTTCCTCAAAATGCTGTACAGAATATAATGATTGTCATACACTTGATTTAAAGTTCAGGACTGGCTGCAAGCCATATTGCAGTCAGCGCAAATGGCATCCATATATCCCACACCTTTTAAAAATTTTGCTTTGCAGGTCCCTTGGAGGAAACTTTTTGGTTTGTTCAGCTTAGTTTTCCATCATTCTTAGTAAATTTGGGCAGCAGTAAAGGAAATACACAGTCCCCTCAGAGGTTATATGGCAGTAMATTTGTGTTTCCTATGTAGGCCTTTCATGTTCTTATCTATACACATTTTTGTTTATTGATGGCCATTTTGCCCATTTGTCCTTAAGACAGGTCAGTATGAATTCTCCCATTTTGTAAYTAAGGTCAGGTTTATGTGTCTGGATGTGGTATCACTGAGTTAACTACGATAATGGAAGCACTATAGTTGTACTAACTTGACTAGCTGGACAATCTGCAAAAATGAAATAGCATTCTTGGAACCGAGCTTTGCAGCTTTTGCTGCCCCAGCCATTTAAATGTCTCCATGCACAGCAACTCTCCGCTTTGTGAATGTGCCCTATAGTGCAGCAATGTGAAGTAGCTTGCCCAGGGGTACACRACAAATCATTAGCTTGTCTGGGGCTGGAAAGTGCTCTCTGGATTCTTGATTTTGTTCCCTAATCACTAGAAAAAGCTGCCTTGTTTCAGCATTTTATAGTGGCACTTTCATTTTAAAAAGGATTTAAAGCAAGCACTTTTTAAAAAGGAGGAAGGGAAAAGAGGGACTTGCACAAAAGCAAATAGAATTTGTAGCAACGTGAGCTAGGCTAACAAGTGTAGGTAYTGTAGCCTTCATGCTTTAAGGTACAAACTATTCTCATGATTTAACCATACTAGCACTGCAGTGGGATTGAAGCTTTACTTAAATGCTTCTGATGTTTGGCCACTGTTGTCCCAGGGGTATCAGACATACCCAGCTGGGTGATCCGGGTGAGAAGGGCATCTTTTTTTCTTTTGGCTATAGCCCAGAACCTTGTCTCTGAGGCTTAGTCACTGTAAATACAGTTTCCAGAAGGTGAAGATGAGAAATTCAAGAAGATGAGAATGAAGGAAAGTGATCTTGGAAGGGTCTGAGTTCTTCCTGTAGCCTTAAATTTTCTTAATCCTTCTGCTGATTAAAGAACCATGCTAAAGCACCATCCAAATAACATCTAAGCAGGGGAGACTAACCTTTSAGAAATAAGCTTGCTAAGAATGGCCACATTATCATGACACTGAGATCACAGGTCAGCACTGTAAAATATTATGAGATGGGAGAAAATGACTAGAATGCCTAAATGAACAGCATGCACCAATACATGATAAAATCMTTTCTTTTCTCTCTTGGAGTTCCAAAATCCATTCTTTCTTCCTCTCCCCTACCCTGTAATGTTTTTAAATACTGTTTTATCTTTTCAGAGCAATGTACAGGACTAATTACATGCCATTTTTTTTCCTGAGGCACTTGTGTTCTCTAGATTTTCCTTACCAGTTCYCCAGTTTTTTTATCTCATCCTAACAAATTCACCAGTAATGCTTACAGCACAAACTTCAACCCCTACAGCTTTAGAATTCTTTTATTTTTTTAAAAAAAATGACTACATAAAGAACAATATCAAATTAAATGCATTTCCAGGCCATAGCACCTCCAAACTACAGCTGAGTTCTGGCACAGGAGAAATTTGCCATAACAACTGCAATCTAAACAGGGATTATCTGAGGATGTGGACAAACTTTTAAAAATGTTTCTGTGCATGAATGTGCTCTGGTAATTTTTTTTTTCATGTAAAAGAGTATAACATCTAAARATAACATACTGGAGGCATTCTGTCTGTTTGTGCATAGGATTTGCTGTACCAGATGAGGCTATCCATCTATTACATCCAGTATGCTACCCAAATGTCAAAACATAATGATTTTGGGAAAGGTGACCCAACCCTCCATCAGCCAAGTGTGCAGAGCTCTGTATAGGAGTGGAACAAATCCTTCTTAACTCAAACAGGGTGAGAAGTTTACAGTTTGAAAGGGTCAGACTGTTTTATAATTATGTTAATATGCATAGAAATACTGCCCTCACTTAACCGTTATGTGTTTGGAATTTTCTTTTGGGTAATCCTAATAGTGTAAAAGATCTCTGAGTTTAAATCCATGAAACCCAAAAGAAATTCTCTTGATTTGCTTTWTTGTAAAGGAGAAATAAGTGTAGTCTCAAACTACTTTCCTGTCTTGAGCAGAAGTTCAATCTTAATTCATTAAAGTCATTAGTACTTTGAGAWTCTAGTAGAAGGAGATGAATAGACATGCAGTATTACATTGCGGAAGATTATATAGGTATTGTCACAGTCATGTCATTACCTTCCATAGTGGCCCTGTACAGCAGTTGCTTCTTTTGCGTACTGATTTGGTAGAGCACGTATTGCTACCTCCCATATCTGAGATAATTATATCTGTGCTACATGCCTAAATGATTTAATCTTGTCTTCTTCTTTTTGTGTAAAGAGCCCATGCAATCAAATCAAAGTCTCTGAATGTCTGTGATCTCACATTAGTTTTGAATGATGTTTAAGAAAATATTTTTTCTTTCCCATGATACCATGACAAGGTAATTTTCAGTGGGACTGATACCACCACACGTAGTTAAAACTTCATCTTTCAGAGCAGCGACTACTTCTCTCTGTTCCCAGGAGAAGTGAAGCCAAGGGTCCCTGTTGAAAGATTATGAAGYTTCTGCTGTCGGTAGAAAATCCTGGTGTGAAATGATGAATATTTTAAAAGGACCATTCTAACAGTGGGCAGATTGGGTATCTTGAAAGGTCRCTTTGTAGCATTCTCTGAAGGAAAAAATTGAACACTAGGGTTTTTTTGAAGACAAAATTTTCAATAAGAAGTATGACAGAGGGAAAAAAAGGCTACTAATCTCAGAAAAATCTTCAAGTATTGCCTATGCAAGTTTTTACTGATCTTTAAGTAGTCTGAAGATTTGGATTATTCCCTTTTTGAGATTACAGAAACAAACAGAAGATCAAACACAGAGCAATAGAGGACCCATATTTAAAAGTAATTTTACCTCATAAATTAGTTAATAGATTTACTTGTAAATTCTTAGGAAATTCATTATGTGTTCTTATAGTTAGTGTYGTAATTCTTCATATGTGCTGTGCTTCTCATACATAACAAAGACACTGAATCCTCACTTTAAACAGAAAACTCCACTCAGCTGTTACTGCACAGATATGACAAGTACTTCTATAATATATGCTGATAAATTTTATTCTGATTTTTTTTTTAAAAAAAAAAACATTTTTCAACAGTTGTTCTGATTTGTACCTCTTGACTGTCGAGGTTGCTGTCGGAAATAGGACTGAAGCAAGTACAATGTGTTGTCTGAAGAGGTTAATCATTCATTCTAATAACAGAGACTGCAGAATGGGTTCAGAAGTACTTTTGTCCAAATTTTCTGTGCAAAAATATCCATACCCTCTGAGGGTCCATGCCTTAAGCAGCTGAAGCTTTATTATTAATTAGTTCTTTTACAGCAAGGCTTCAGCTGRCTTTTGGACATTGTTGATACTGGATGCTCTGCACTGACATAACTTATGTCTTCATTGTGAAAAATAGACATGCTTTAATATTAAAGTGATTTCCTTCAGGTACTTACCTTAATGTGGAAGTTCAATGAAGAGGAAGCACAAGTGACTATGTCACTGGGGCTAGCTATGGTGAATACAATATACCTTATATACCATAATTACAGGGACACTGGGAATGGTAGCACATTTGTAAACACCACTCTGAGTTCTAAGCACCTTGTCATTTTATCTGATAATTAAGGGGATATTTCCGAGGAAAACTTCATCATTTCAAGAGGTGGATTTAAGGACTCACAGCGAATCGAGCCCTTTGCTCTAAGTCAGTACTGAATGATATGCCCTAGCACGTTTCTTGCAAGGGAGACTCAAAATTGTAGCTTTGACTGCCTGTGGTCATCAATTATCCTTCAGCTAATTGCATAAGACTAAAGGTGCTTGCCCTGATAGCCCGAGCAGATTTCGGTTTGCCTTCTGCACATCTGACATTTTGATTTTAATTGGGCAGTTGTTGCTTCTGCTCCTAGCCTGCTGTGCACTGCTGAAAAGCACTGGAGGATGGATTTYGTTGGTAGGAGAAGCAATAGGTACAGAGTCAGGGAAAGTGGCGGCCAAACTGGAGGTACCCTCCAGGGTAAAGCTGAGATCAGAGGACGCAGTCATGATGTTCTAGTATTCATGCTTACTAGCTCAACCATCCCACACCAAAATTGTCCAGAGGARTGCTATTCTCAAGGTGGCAGTGGCAAGGAAAAAACTCATAATAAGGCTTCTGAATTAAATTGCTTAGTCGTTTTAGCAAGAGAAGCCAAAGCAGAGTCTGTAATCCTTTAAAACACACCAGGGGAAAACTGCAGCAGCATGTGGCCCCTCCACCCTGCCCAGCAGTACTGCATCCCCCTCTGATGAAGCTGATCAGGATAACAGAAGCACAAAATGAGTCTGAATTTAATTCATGGTTTGTAAAATGCATTGGGAGTCTCTTGGGGTGAACAGTGGTTATTTTCTTAATGAATTACTGCTGTTTTGAACAATTTCTGTTCAGCAGGTTTAATTTTACTTTTTAGTTTGAAATGCTTACTAGCTTTCGAGYAGAATGTTCTTTTGTAATGTTGTTCTCCTGCTCAGTCTAAACAATCCTGGCATGACATTTGAGGGGAGGGAGGTGAATGCATCAACTTCTGCCTCGCAATCTCAGACACTTAGTTGGCCTGAGCTTTGGAAGAACAGAGCATCTAACTTTTCCTTGACCAGCTGCAGAGATGAGCAAAGTCCAGCTTGTTGCAGACTTAGCAAGCAAGAAACATATTCCAAAATTCAGTGAATGCTTTGGGAATGTTAGTGGTTTAGTTTCTTTTACAAAGATGATCACTTTATTTAATATAACTTAATTTTTGAAAAGYTGCAAACTGAAAACCGGAGTTCATCTTCCAGACAAAAGCAGTAGCCTACTATAATCAAATATAGCAAGATATGCAATAGTAATGAAACTGAAGATTACTTTTTTTTTTAATCTTACAGCAGACAAAGTAKATATGAGTAGAAGCAACAGTAACTGAAACAGTAATAGAAAGTGGAAGTGCAGTGAGAATTTCTTTATTCATAGAGAAGCAGCTGTGTGATATGAAAATGTTTTTAGATGTATTCACTCCAGATAAAATTCACCTGGTTCATCTCAGAAGTACCACTAATCTGTATTTTGAGGGGTTAAACCCTGTAGCAGTGCACAAACCTTGTTTAAGTCTTGTGACAAGTAACTCTTGCCATTGGCTGGTTTCCCACTGCAGAGCTTTACTGTGCTCACGATGCATCTTGAAGGGTAAGAGCTGAACAGTTTCTACAGTACACAGTTCTCAAAACTTTCTTATGCAGACTTTCTAAGGTATCTAGAAGAGCAACACCTTCTTCCAGACCGTACGAGGTATATGAGAGACCAACCTGCAGCATATAGCCAAGTAATTTTTTTCCAGTCTCTAGACTATGTTTCTTTCTATCTGGAATCTTCTTCTTTGCTCTTTTTCCTTTTCTTCAGTCCAAATTCTATCTACAAATAATGATTTTTAATGGAGTATTAAGCACAAAAAAAGTCGGAAAATGATGACTGTAATGCTAGCCTCATTTTAGTATGTTTTGATAATATGCAGTTGTATAATTGGAGTCTAGCACTGAAGTCAATAGCACATTATGAGTGTTTTTTACAATCTTGTATGGTACATAGTGAAAGGAAATCTCAAATCATTTAATGCAGGTCTTGTACCTAAATGATTTTCAGTATGCCTTTGATCTACAAAGGCATATAATTTATATTATTGCCTGAATGAGAGTGGAGTTCCGTAAGAGTAGTCACTGTAGAAAAATGGGGTTACATCTCATCTAGTATGATTTCAAAGTTAGCCCTGCCATGAGCAGGGGCTTGAATTTGATGGTCTCTGCAGATTCTTTTCAATTTTAATTATTCTATGATTCTACAAATGGTTTTGGGCTTTGTTAAGTTGCAACATATGGAAGAATACCATTTGCGACCACATGCTGCTCCGAGAAGCTTGCATTCTAAATAGGAGAGACAGGCAAAGGGTAAAGAAAAGAAATGGAAYGTATATATGCAGTAATGAATACAATAGACTGTCAATACGTATCATTTCCATTAATTATTTTGTTTTCAACTCTTTTTCATGAGGTGATTCTTAGATGACAGGACTACAGTCAGCACTGTGTATTCAGGAGCGTAACTAGGAAAAAGTGTGTGTAGTATTTTGTTACATTATAGAAGAAATAGCTTGTTGTCCTCTCCTCAAAAACTGTAGCATACTGTTGAGCAAAAAAGTTGTTTTTTTTAAGTGTGTACATGCCCATTTCTGAGCCCGAAAACAAAGTCTAGATAAAACAATTCTTCTCTCATAATTAAGCAAACTTGTGGGACCAAAGTCAATTCTCAGGAGGTCTGTGAACTGCATTGCAGCTGTCTGTTGTAGATCATGTTGTGCCTCGCTACGCTCATTCCCTGTGCTATGGGAATCAGCACATCCAGAGCTGCCTTCTGTGTGTTACCCCTCATTTGTACAAAAGAGCCACAAGGGCTATGAGTTCTCTTATGTACAGTCTCCCCTCATTTCATCGCTAGTTCCAGTGGCTATTAGATCTTTATGTACCTCGATAAGTGTGCCTTGGACTGGACTTARAAACTGGATTTCCATCTCATTCCATTTTATCTTCTGTACAATACCAATACAAGCACAGTGGGTAAGTCTGAATTACAATAATATGCCCATGTTTGCAATGCAAAGAAACAGAATAATTCATTTTTTTCCAAACTTTTTGAAGCAGAATTGTACTCACTTCTAAGAAGCCTTATTTAATAGGACAGAGTCTGTATGGATTAGGCCCAGTGCTTAGGTTTTCTGAGAACGAAGGGTATGAAACTTAATACGACTGTAAATGTCATGAATGGACATTTCGTTTCCATTAAAGTAATTCTACTTGGAGATTTAAGTAGTGCCCCTCATTGTTTGTACGCAAACTGCAGCACTGAGCAAGAATGACTGAATCTGAAAGAGACAACGTCCAGCCTACGTTCACTCGCCAAGGTTAATTGAGTGCGGGATCAATAACTTACAGAACTGGGCTGAGGGAGGGGATGGATCTGCAGTACTTTAAGCAATAAGTCTTAATAATTTAAAGGATGCAATAACCTGGACCTTATCAAAAAATAAAAAATAATAACATAGATCTTGATAGTGCCTTCTACCTATGCAGCATGCTGCAAGTCTCCTGCTCTGGGCACAAATACATTGTTGGTTCCATGCAAAACTAAACATGACTGTTTTTAGCTTGAGGCTAAAAACCAGAGCTCTGCTTGCCCCACCCAACTGATATTTCATCTCTTTGAGAATTAGTTCATATGTGCCCCACTGATTCCATATTTAAAACAAGATTTTCTATCTTTAGTTTGAAACATTGACTCCTTGTGACATAACCTTGAGTAGTCTCACTAGATAACTTTTATGTTCACCTCCTTCAACCTCTGATAATATTTCTGTGTGGTATTTCAACATCTCCATATTGATAAGTATTTCTTTTTCTCAAATAATGGCTAAGTGAGTGTCTTTGTCCAGAATTTCAAACCCAAGTGCAACTTGAGGCTCCTAAGCCTCATTTAAGAGCACGTATTTTAAAATGGCTTACTGCTCAGTGCTGCTAAATATGCACGGATCACACAGACTTCAGTGTGAGCTACAAGTAGTCAGACTCTCCGCTTTAATTTCCGCTTTAAATTGGGAGTGTAACCAGGAGTGGAGGAGTATAATGTTGGCCAGATCCTCCTTGAAGAGGTTGATGAGTATTCTTTCCATGGAAAGAAGAGGTGATTCATTACTGCTAATGTTTGACTAATACCTAAATTCCAAGTTCAGCTGACACTTGCACTCATGCCCATGGATGCTCCTTGTCAGCCACATGCACAACACACTGACCTACTCTCCAAGAGTACACAGACCAAGTTGTTCACAGTTGCTCAGGTTTGTATTTGCCAAGGAAAACACAGCACGCTTCACCAGAAGCATGCTCACAGGACCTCTGCTCCACCATTCAGGCATGGTGCAAACGAACGTCTTTCATTTGTAATCACATCCCTAGAGATACACGCGTTCAAACATACTTTTGCTCAGATGTGTTCAGACTTGCACACAGAATGCCTGCTCACATACAAGTGCAGAAAAGTTAGTTCACATGTGGCCTTGTTCACACAGACATACGTGTAAGCCCGCATTCTCACACACATGCAGAGTCTGCTGTCTTCCGTGTGTGTACCTAGCAAATAATATAAATCTCTCTCTTCCCATCCAGCTTAATATGCAAATGTGGATGTCACATCAAGATCAGAAATAAATGTACCAGAATGACTTCAGTCAACCTGAAATGTCGAATGACTCATTCACACCCTTTGCGCAGCGTTCCCGGTTTGCCACATGCATTCTATTGACTAGTCAGAGGCTGCGCGGTTGCCTGCTGCGGAGCAGCAATTGATCACTTGCTCGCAGAAGGAGTTGGGCCGTAATTATTTTTGCAGGGTGTGCAGGGGTTATGCRGTGAGCTTCCAGCTAAGCTGACTGCTCTGAAGGTGCCTCCGCCACAGGAACGTGAAATGTAAGATGTCAGGCCTGCTCTACCTAAAAGAACTTTATGTGTTTAATTAAGTCTTAGCCTGCRCATTAATTCAGTAACTGATATCCCTACATTGTGGTATTGCCTGGGTATTTCTCTTCCAGATGATGAGAACCTATTCCAATCTGATATAACTCAATTTTGGACCAAGATAAACAAGAACAAGTCACTCACACTTCAGAGTAAAAAATGTCTATACATTAAATCATTCAGGAACTGCCATTACACTTTAATTTCAAATATATCATAATCCAAGTGAGCTAAAAATGCATAGACAAACATGAAATATGTTCCACACTTCTACTTAAAACGGTAAAAATTCTGTGCAGAGACAATCCCCAGGAATAGTAACAAGCTGACATTTGCATTTACTTTATAATCAGAATAAAAATTGGATTGACTGTTGGAGTTGCATCTTTGAATGTATGAATTATTGCAATTGATTGCTTTTAAATTCTTTCAGAAGCATGCCCAAGTGAGATACATATGGGCTGACTTTAATTTATAGAAAGGCTCTTTTCTAGCACTTGCGCCTTGTAAAAGAGGTGTTGCATTTAAATAGAAGTTGAGCCCACAAGATACATTAAGAAGAAAAAAAGCATCGTTAATACAACACAGAGGCTCAGAATGTAAATGTGCAGTTGGTGACGTTATGCAATAGTGGTACCACAGCAGTGCTATTTAGGCCACATAGTACCATTTCAGTTCTTTGTAGTTACTTAAATGTGAAACTTTGTAAGTAATTTGTACACATTCTTACAATAAATGTGGTTGCAAGCTGAAATTGGCAAAATATACATAACATGGCCAAGATAAGATGGCTTTTGGAACGTAATTATTAGCTTTTTAGCTTTTCCTGTGTTTGTGTTTATATTATGATAGTGAAATGTGTGTTGAACATGTGAACATGACAACATGTGAACATGACAACACATGTGAAATGTGTTTTATATTTAATCCTATTGTAAAAGCACAAGAGGAAAGGAAAAATATATAAGGACACAACTTGTGCAGGCAGCTGCAATTTTCTACAAAAATAGATCTACAGTTAAAAGCATGAAGAAGAATTACATTTTCTCCCTGAGTTAATGTTACTTCTACTTTTGTGCAAAATTTTATTTGTTGGCATACATAACTTTAGTAGTAGAGTTGCAGATTTTGCACAATTGCCTGCGCTGGCAGGATGAATTTTATGCAAAAGCAAGGAAAACAGCAGTTTCCTCACTGAGCTCATTTTTTTCCAATTTTACTCAAAATTCTATCATCTGACATAATCAGAGAAACATGCAGTAGCTGATTTGAAACATAGTATTATGGATCCAGCAGTATATGCAAGCAGATTTTTCATACCATTTTGTTCACATATGCCACTCAACTATATTGCTGTATTGTAGAACCCAACGTAGGAGTGTAAACTATTTTTATCAGACTGGATTATTGCCATAATGTAATGAATTCTCTAACTCTGCCCAAAATTAAAGAAATGATTCTGTTGCATCCGTCATCATTCATACATGAAGAGAGGAGGTTCTTCTTGACTGTTGTGGAAATGAACCAGGCATAGGGTGAACTTATTCCTACCTACTTTAGCATAAATAATTATCAAATTTTGTCCGTATTTCCATTTCACATTGTGAAATGTATGATCATGCATAGAAAGGGGGAATTTACTGTTCACMTGCACATCTAGTGCCTGTGCATATGCAGACCTGCACAAACACCAGAAGAGCATGTGCATGTGCAGACCTGTACACACACCAGAAGAGCTCAGCTCTTACAGTGCAAGAGCTCCAGCTTGCAGAACAGTGTTGGATACTGTGTGTTTTTTGTAAGACTTTTATAACTTTCAGAGCTTGAGCTGATCGATCTTGAGTATTCTTTAGAATCTAGCCTGTATTTAGGCACCCAAATAGGAGGAAAGCACATTTGAATATCTGAATCTTACTGTAGATGGGGTTTGTTGTCATTGGTTGTTTTTAATCTAGTCTCATAATGCTGGATTATAGATTCTTTTCTGACTCCTTTGCCTCAGAATTGGCTTTCGGAAGTCCTTTCTGATAGGAAATAYAGCTGAAATATAGCACCACTCCTTATCCCAGCCTCTTGTACTAAAAACTTCAAAAGCATACTGCTCCATCCAGCTCATTGCTGCTAGCAGAATGGTTCCCTGGAGCTATTCACAGCTGGTGTGGYTCGGAGCAACTTTGCAGGTACTTGYAATTACACCAAAGATGAGTTTTAGGACAGGTAGTCTCAGGATTTCACAGCCCCCAAATATGGTTTGATGCCCCCYTTTATCCTTCACGACTATAGTCTTGTACTAGGAGTTGGTCACATCAGAGGATAAAGATTGTARAGCCCTACACCTGCATGAAAACAGATGTGCTTGCGTATATATAGAYACAAAGGCAAATTCAGGGATTTGCATTCATGCACTTGTTCTGATCCATATCTATCTATCCTCTGAAAGACCTCCAAGATTAGCGCAAACAAGCTAAATTCACACGTTATGACTGTTGATAYAGTGATCTGTTGAGGCCTTAAATTCTGTGACTCCACAAAGTGCAAGCTCCACCTGTACTCAYAAGCAGATCCTTTGCATACGTATGTACACACACAGCAGGAACATGATTGTTACACTGATAACCACACAGTTGCAATAAAACACATACCAGCCAGTACTGAAGCTTACCAAAAAGAGATGAAAAAAAAAAAAAAAAAAAGAGAGAGAGAGAGAGAGAGACGCAGTTAGCTAGATAAGGTATGAGGAGATTTAAAAAGAAAACCAAACCATAGCATAGACGGAAGTGGCTACATTTTTCATACTTCAGGTATTTTTTGGAGGGCTTGAGAAGGAGCTGCTTGACAATTGTGCCAAAAGAGACCATTCRATGCAATTTCCTATCAGACAGCATTCCTCAAGTGTCTGCTCTTTAGGAGCAGTCAGGGAAAAAAATCATTCTGTGGGAAGCAGTTAATGGAGCTGCATTACCGACCCCTTATCACTCTGTCTGATAGAGAGACAGCAGGTTCCTTTTGGCAGCTCCAGAGCCCTGATCACTTCAGATTAGGGGCACATTGTCTGTCTGGCTTAATCAAGTATGTTTAGATATATCTATCATGATTAAAGGGGTGTAACACAGGGAGGRGGAAGAAGTAAAGAGTGAGATTACTTTCCTCTAGCTTCAGATGGAAGCTTAACACAGCCCACTCAGTCACTAGGTGCTCATCAAAGGGAGAATTTAAATGCTGGAAAGGAATGTTTTGTTGAATACTCCAACACTGGATTCAAATCACTGAATATCTCTCTCTCTCTCTCTCTCTCTCTCCCTCTCTCTCTTTCTTTCTTTCTCTCATTGCTTTCCCCCCCTCTAGCACTTGCTGATAGCAAAGAAGCAAATCAACAGCCCATGCTGAACAGGTTGATTTTGGCTTGATAGCCATGCGACTTTGTTTCTTGTTAGTGTTTGGAAAGGATGATAATAAGGGAACTATAACGGCTAGGAAGAGGCTCCTTCTTCTATCGGCAGCATTGCTTCTCTCTGTGTCTTGGCTGTTTTGGGGATTTGAACACTGTAAAGAAGAATTAGCCCAAAGCATTCTAAAGTCACAGGTGCCAGACTTGTTGCCACTGTAACTTGGTGCAGTACATAGATGGTGGTGGACAACAACTAATTGACTCTTTAGGCAGGACTGAGAGAGATGATATTGGCTCCTGAGGCAGCAGTGAGGAAAAAGAAAAAAAAGAAAAAAAAGAAAAAAGAAAGAAAAAAAAAAAAAAAGAGGTTTTCCTACATTAGTGCTGAGGGTAGTGTAGAGCATGGTTCTGCCAGGGAAGAATTCCTGAGCAGAGGTCAGGCTGCAGGATCCATACTTTCTTTCCCTGAATAACTGGCCCTCTTTATCTCTAAGTTGGGATAAACATTAGGACAGGCTTGGAGAAAGTGTTGTTATGAGGACCATATTCTGTTCACCTTTTCCTGTGTCTCCAACATTCTTTGGGCTTGCAGATCCTTCCAGATTTCCTAGTAGAAGCACAGACTGCTCTGTGACAAACAGAGGCTTCCCTGACAGCAAGATGGATCTTCTTGGTTCTCATTTGCAGATCCTTAAGAAATAGTCCATAGCCTCCAAGCTGAAAATCTAGAATGCTACAAGGCACCGCAGGCATGCTCTGGCTGTGTGTCTTCAAAGCAGGTGAAAGCACAGAAACTGTAAGGCAGGTGTCTCATGTCTGGACTCCTGGGCATCAGTGAAATAGTTAAATATATGGAAATACAGGAGAATTGTTTGGTAGTAAAGGAAAAGAGGTCAAAGCTTTCCTTTCCACATTGTAATCTGCCAATCCAGTCAATTCTGAGTTCTTGGAATCTCGCAGTTGCTGTCCGGATGATCAGCTGTGATGTCATGAGAGCGGCGCAATGTGATCACACCACAAATGCAGGAAGTGGAGAACCTAACTGATCAGATACATAAATCTGCTAGTGAGACACTAATAATTCAGTAATCAGGAGTCACAGGGTGGGAAATGTAGAAGAGAAAGTTGGCAAGTTTGGAGGGGTTTGAAGAAAATACTTAATCTCATCAAGTTKGCCAGTACTTCTTTAGAAGATGAAACTAGAGGATCATAGCAATACATTCCCRAAGAAAAATCTCTCAGAAGTACAGAGGTGCTCATCAGCCAGAAGGGTAGGTGGTATGTCTGAAGATGAATTAGCAGAATGATGGGGAAGGTTTGCATGAATCAAATAGCAAATAGCTCTTCAGGATTAAAGGCACATCTCCTTGCAATAAGTGGTGCTGCTTTAATGGTACCAGATAGTTAAAGCTGTACACTCACCTACTTTAAGCATAACAGTAGCGTTACAATAGTACTTTTCCATGTAAAGCTTATTCTTGTAAGAGAAATGGCTTAACACCTTTAATTGACATAGATAGACCAAATGTGCAAGCCATMGTCATGTCGACTAAACTGAATTTGGTTTATGAGTTAATGGTGAGAAGTCCAGGACTAGAATAGCAACAGGCAATTATATATATAGCTAGTGCAGAGTTGACTGAGCTGTTTTAAAATCTTACGACATGAGCAAACAGGACTGCAGCAAGTGAGCAACAAGGTGCAGAGCTTTCAAGACAATCTTTGGTAGCAGGAAGCATAGCAAATTGGGACAGAGCTCTGCCCAGATCTGTTCATGGAGCTCTGCAGAGAAGCTTTTTTAGCACTGCCACTCCTGTGCACTCAGTCCTGAAAAAAATAACTGCCCACTAATGACCTGTCACTGTGGACAGCCTGAGCAGCTGTTTGCAGAAGGCAAAGTGGTGAGAGACGATGAATTGCTGTGTGTGGAGCACATCTGAGTGTGGGACAGGGATAGATGGGAGATCAGGAAAGACTAGACAGCTTCCATTCATAACATTCAGCTTTATGTGGATTTACTGCCCTGATAGTCCCAAATCCACAGCTGCTGAGTTATTACTTACAACAAAACATAGCTTGTTTTCACATTTCCACTTGTTTCCGCACTTCCGCTTCTGTCTCTCTTGTCGGCAATGTTACTTTTTGAAGGCAAACTAACTAAGCACATGGGTAAGTAGTTTACACTGAGAACAAACAAAACCTAGCCACTTAATCTTTCATGTGTTATCCACCTAGACCATTTGGAGTAGGCAGAATATTTGATTTATATGTTTTATTGAAAACAGATATTTTTCTTTTCTCTTCCCATTTCTGTCTGGTTACTCCTSTGCTTTGCAGGTAGAAATAAAGCAAATAAAATGCCTTGGAAAAGTTTCTTCTCTTGACATCTCCAGCCCCGCAAGAAATGACTAAAATTTTGTGAGGTAGTTTGTTCTTAGGCAGTTTTCTGACAAGTGTGCAGACACATTTATGCTGGATCACTCAGCTAAGCGTCAAACCAGGTGCAAGTTTGTCTGAATCAAGCCTTCTAAACCTAGGATTTCCAGTCTGTATCATACCCATAGTTCAGCTCTCCTGTATCTGATTGTGCCAGTAGCACACGTACCTGAAGAAGATGCAAGTCTGCAGCAGGTAGTTGTGGAATAATTTGTCCTGCCTGCACTGGGTTTCATCTTGAAATACGGAAGTGTGGAGTCTAATATCCTTTCYGTAAAGTTTATCGCCATTAATTATTCTTAAGTATCAGGATATTTTTTTCATATTTTTTGACATAGCTGTGATGCATATATTCTGTTTGGTAAACAGGTTAACACACTAACATAACTGTGAGAGGGGAGGCATATATAGTAATGGAGAAGAAAGCGAAGAGAATAATTTCCTCTCTCTCATTGCTGGGAGCTTGCCACTATCAGTTCTTTTATTTATGATAKAGAAAGCCACTTCTTTTATGGCTTGACATTAGAAATATTAATGCATAGTTCTGGCTGTCTAACAGAAAGCAAACCAGCATTGTATAACATTGCCAGGCAGCAAGCATGAGCGACAGATCACAGCAGGTCTGTTGCTGGGGGGCCCATTAGATCACATCATGGTGAAAATAGAGAAAATGGGTCGTTATGATGTGTAATGTAATGTAATCTGTCAGGCCATGCACAGAACATAAAAATGAACATAGCTTAAAACCAAGAAGACAATAAGGATTTGTGTCCCACCTGCCTGAACAGAARTTTATATTCCTGATGTGCCCATAGTAACATGTGAGACTCTTCACAACTTGAGAGGATCTGGCTGTATTCTTTATGGCCCATCGCTTTCTACACCTGAATATTTTTTCAGCAAAACATGTTGGGGGTTTTCCTTTGCAGAGGGAAATCTCATTGCTTATGCCTCTTACTGGCTRGAGTGTTTCCTAATGGACGGCCTATCTCTGTTTTCACAACAGCTAATCTAGGGAGATTATTTTCCCCTCAAAGGGAGATACTGGCTCGTGCATATGGGGACAGCCACTGCCTGCTTCTGGACTGATTATCTTAGACTAGCATGSTGTGGGGGTTTATTTTCTGAAATAGCGTGGTTCGTAAGAAAAGACGAAACAATTCAGGTTTAAGTTCCACACAGCCTGCTGTGCTGTGCCCAGCAACAGCGTTCAGCAAAGGAGAGTGAAAACAGGGTGAGTACACAGTGAAGCTTCCTTCATTGGGGCCTCACAGATCCCAGCATGCTTGAGGATGGGTTCCTAGTGCATGTGTTACGAGAAACAATGGATAATAATTTCTTTTTTGCCCTCTCTATAATTCTTATTTTTTTTCCACACTGCTACTGCACTTACCCCTCTATAATCTTTTTTTTTTCTTTTTTTTTCTCCAGGGTCCTAGTCTGTTTAGTTTGGCCCTTCCTTGTTCAGAACCTTTCCATTCCTTTGATCATCATTAATTACTTTCTCRGTGCTATTTCTGATGCTGCTGTCTCCAATTTTTAGATGGAGAGATGAGAACTAGCTGCCGTATTCAAGTTACCAAATATTCAAACAGATGCCCCGTTGATTTGTAAGGCATGAAGTTGCTTCCTGTTTGTTTCTCTACTGCTTTCCTAACATTCTCTAACCTATTTGCCTTTTTAACTTCAACTGAGCTGGCACTTTGACAGAGCTATCCGCAGCAACCCAAAGGTATCTTTCTTGACTGGTCGTTGTTAATTTTGAGTTCATCACTGTGTTTTTATGGTTATGGTTGTTTATTCCCATGTCCATTACTTTGCAGTTGTCAGCACTGAGATTCGTCTTCCATTTTAATAGAGTTCTGAAAACCATCTGTAAGTAGTCATGATCAGATTTAATTTGTAATAACCTCATTATTTTTTTCTCATCAGTAGGCTGTGTCACTTCATTTTTTTCCGGATCATTTATGGATATGTTGAACTGTTCATTCAACTTGTTTCCTAACTTTTAATCAGTTGTTAATCCTCCATAGAACCTTTCCCCTTATTCTGTGAGAGCTTAGGAGGTTTCTTAAGAGTCTTTGGTGAGTGTGCTCATCGAAAGCAATTTAGAAATGTGAGTACATTATATCAAATGATCATCCACATCCACATGCTTGTCAGCTCCTTCAAAGAACTTCGTCAGATTTGTGCAGTATGACTTGCCTCTACAAAAGCTGTGGGAGAGGCACTCACTATGTCATCTCTCTCTTATGCCCAGTAATTCTTTTCTTTGTTACAGTTTCTGTTAATTTCAGGCATTCAGCAGTGAGACTTCTTGGTCCTTGGAGCCTCCCCTAAAGCCCTTCCTCCTATTACTGAGGCCATATTAGGTCCTAGGTTGTATGCTGCAGTTTAATTGCTCAGCCTTTCCTATTACATATTCAAGTTAGTTTTCGATCAAGATTTCTAAAATATCTAAACCTTGAATTTAGTCTTATTAATTTACCAATTTATCCTAAAACCTCTCTACTAGTTCTTCAGCTTGAGAGAGTTTTCCTGGCCTTTCTCTGCAAAGAAAAGCCCCCATGTGGGGATCTCCTTACATCCCTTTGGAGGGAACCCAGATGCAGAGAGTTCATTTGGCTTTTCTGCCTTATTCTTATCTTCTTTGAGCACTCTTTTAACATCTCAATCATCTGTCAACTCTATAGACATTCTGGCAGGCTTCCTGCTTCTGATGGCTTTAAAAATGATTTTATTACTTGTTTTTATGTCTTCAGCTACTTGTTCTTCAAGATATAGTTTTCAACGGACTTATTATGGCTTCTCATTTAACTTACCAGACCTGTGCTCTTTTCTGTTTTCCTTATTTGGGTAGAACTTCCACTTTTTGAGGGACACTAGCCTCCTTCGTTTGTCTGTTAAACCGGGTGAGTACGGGCGGTGGCAAAGGACAGCACCATGATTCTAAATACAAATATTTCCAACATTAGAGACCAATAATGGTCCATGCCTCTCTCTGTCCTGCAACAAGTACTATTCTTTGCCTCCACCTCTATCCTTCATGCCCGCTCCTGACTGTCCTCCGCTGCAGATTTGGACCCATTACCAATGTGATACCCTGTCACAGCAGGGAGGAGCCTGAAATGGGCTGAGCTCTCCTTCACTCACTTCCCTTAGCTGGTAACACACCTCCTGTTTTCTAGCAAGCGTCGGAGCAGAGAAGAGCTACTACAAGGTATGAGGTGAATGTGGGTCTAAGTCGTGAGTGGGGGAAGCTGTGTGGAAAAGGTACTAGGAAGGAAGGTGGGGATTTGGAGGGGGAGGCAAAGAAGYACTGCAGGGTAGGAAAGAGCATGAGATCCCAGTGCCATCTTGTTCTGCTGCTTCCACAACAGGACAAAACTTTCACGGAAGAAATCCCTTTGCCTCAGCCAATCTGACTAGCTAGAAGCAAGGAAGAAATGGGCAAACATGGATGCTTCTCTCCACGCTTGTCCTCCACACTAACCTTCCCAGTGCAGCAACGATTCATGGTTTTATAGTCTCACAATATTGCGCGGTATTGTGATACTCTGTTTGGTGCTACTCTTAAATAAGCTTCCAGTGGTGGTACCCAGCTCTACTCTGTAATGACTGGAAGCARCACAGAAGGCCTAAGGTCCTCAGGGAGACTAATCCCCATTCTAGTCTGGCACATTTCTTACCAACCGCCGTTGGTAGTGGAGTTCTGAAAATTTTTTTGTTGTGCGAATCTTGCTCCTAGGAGGCTTGTTGTGTCTGGGCAATATACAGGGGCCCAGCTCAGGTTATGTGTTCCGCTGGATGGCAGGATAGCCAAGACTTAAATGCGGCAGTGCTGAGTGTTTCGGTGACTTGTTCTACCTTATAAATTTTACCCTCTTATCACTGACAGTCAGCAGACCTGCACTGTTAACCTAGTAGGAAGAGGCTTGTGTTTTTGGAACAAGATATTCCCATGCTGCTTGTATGTAGCTTAGCTGGTGAAAACAATGCTTTTATCTATCACAGCTCTTCTAGATAACCAGGTCTCTTTTGCTGAAATACTGTCTGGAGTTTCTATACAGATGTTCAGRGCTGAATTCTGTCCCTGGTTGCCCATCAGTCCTATAGGTTGTTCTTGCAGAGCCTAAGAAAGACGTAATAGCTTGTACAGCACAAAACCTCACTGGATAAAGCTGCAGGCTGGAGATGTGGATGCAGCAGGCATGAAAATAAGACCTTGTGGCTCCACTAAGCAGACACACTGCTGTAACCATGCCCTTCTGTGATCTTAGTATGTGAGACTGAGCAGGGCYGAGCCAGGGCAGTCCCTGCACGATAAACTCTTAGCAGGTGGTGACCTCCTCTGGCATTGTTATAACAGAATTTTGACCCAATTTGATGTGAGGAATAATGTTAAACTCTTTTGGATGCTGCTGTCAGACTATGTTGGATGCTGCTGTCGGACTACATTGCTTGTTGACATGATTTAGGCCTTGGCTCTTTTCATCAGAAAGGAGATGCTGATGTTTCTGCTCAGGGAATGGCATTCAGCCAACCTAAAATACCTCCTTAGTAGCCTCAAAGCCAAGTTGTGTTTCCCTTCTCCTTTTGCGAATCTTGTTCCRCATCCATCCCGCAGAATGGCAGTAGTCATATACCTTTTGCACGCACCTCATTATAACAGGGAACCATGCAGAGAGCCAGCAAAAAATATTGATGCTGGTCAACTCACACTTAGACCTGAAGAAGCCTCCTTAAACATTGCATAGCATAACATCAGCATAAACATGCTATACTCTGTATAGAGACATTCTGTTCACACCAACATTGTGCACAATCTAAAATTGTCTCCGGTTGCTCGAAAGCTTAAAGGAGTTGCCCCATGCAGTTAAAAGCAGTGTCTGGCTCTCTGTCTGCAAACTGCAGTGCTGTCCTTTGGGATGAAAGGTGCTTGACAAATGTAAGTTATGACAATGGCAAAAAGATTTTCATCCCACTATGTCACAGAGGTGGCGCTTGGAGACACACATGCGGACAGGGAAAGAATGGGCCCCCGGCAGGGGAGTTTTCATGAGAGYCCAGCACTGACCCATGCAGAGTAAGGATTCTCGAGTTACAGATGGAGGGAGGAACAGGATCAGAAAAACAGAAATGGTTTGAAGCTCAGGTGATGAAAAGTGGTAGGCTGGAGTTCAAAGACAGGATTATTGGCTAGTGTTGCTTTAGTAGTTGGTGGGGAAAGAGCTTAAGGCCATAGCATTACTGCATTACTGATTTATCAACACAGCCAACACTGTGTATGGTATTTGAATCACTTCTAAATCCAGCCTCTGGCAATGAAAAGCACATTTAATCCATGTGTTAGATTGTTTGAAGAGGTATCTGTCTCTTGGTCTCTCCCCGAGGTTGGGATTGCTGAAACTGAAAAGAGTTGAGAGAGGAGATTTTAACTGTTTCGCAAACCCTTCTCCTTTTGAGGGGGTCAGCTCTCCAGTATCATCTCTAAAGCCTGGGATATAGAAAAATGCAAGGTTCTCTCCTCACCTGCCCCTGCAGAGAGAAGCCCCCTTGTCTCTTCTATTACTAAAGGGAAAATCAAAGAAAGGATCTGTATTTAAACAGAGTTTATTCTTTTTAACAACTTTATTTTTTCTGAGATTAATGCTCTGCACTTAGGAGTTCCAGGATTCATTTGCACTGTTGGCTCTGATCCCTCTGCAGCAGCCCASCACTGCAAGATAAAACACTGAAAAACCTCATTTATCAAAGTAATTCTCCTTTGGTCTTTTTCTTCAATTCTCTTCCATGAAAACAGCATCATTGTTTATCCAGGTTCCTCAATGGTTAATTCTGCTTCTATTTAATACCCTCATGCTCTGTTAGTGTGCAAGCGGCTCACATCATTGGCTGTGGGAGGCTACAGATTGAAGCTCCAAGAATGTCACTGCTAGAATAGGCAATCAGATCAAGTCTGAGTTGCATCTGCAGAGTTACACAAATGGTCTGGAATAGGAATGCGACAGTCACAGAGCAAGCTGAACTTACCTTTGCAGGTCTGCATGAGATAGCAAAGGGTATCCAGAGTAAGATTTGAAAGAACATCAGTAAGTGGACTGAGAGAAAAGAGGGTGAAAAAGGTCTAGAATAGCTGCAAAACTGAAGAATGAGAATAAAGCACATAATTGTTAAAAAACAGAGTGATACAGTTCAGTRTGGATGCATATTGACAAAACTATAAGGCAGTGGGGACAACCACAGGGGCAGGTTCATGCTAAAAGGACAGAGCTGCCTGAGGATTACTAAACAATTTGCCTTGGCATTACATAGTCACAGGAATCAGTTGCATCAGTCACAGAAATACAAACTCACCATTAATAAGCACCAAAAAAGAGTGCTAACAGAATCCAAGAGGAAACTTGTGAAGATCCTTTTATTGTCAGAACTGAGATGTAACAAGTCCCAGAACTAATCTCTGGTGGTGTTATGGGATGTCTTACGGGTTTCTTTGGCTGGGCATCTTTAGSTAGGTGCAAAGGTCTGCGAGCAGGAGATATACCACTTAACAGTATAAAACAACTATTTATTGGCTAACATACACAGAAGCTAGCTAGGATTTAATGAAATAATAGGCTATGCATACGCATGCATTAGCATGCTCACTACCCCAATAAAGGCACCTGAAGAGTCTTTGCCAGGCAAGCATCAGTCAGGGGGTGAAGAGTCAGCCTCCATGGCTCCCTGGGACAAATCCTCAGTTGTGCTGAGTTGCCATCTGCCACCAGCTCTGTCAGCACCGATGGCACCAAGAATTCAGCTCAGTGACCCCAATGATCCTTGAGTAGTTCTCAGCTAGAATGACTATCTTGAATAATCCTCTTGTCTTTTTCCTCTGAGATTTCATGTCTTTCCATGTTGATGTTTTCCCTCTTGAATCTTTGAGCTATTGATGATCCCACCTCAACGATCCTACTGCTGTATGTAATTTTTGCCCTTCTTATCTTTCTACAGATTTTCTCCTGGTTCTTTCTCCACAGTCTGAGTTAAGGTTACACAGCTGTGCATATCAAAGCATGGCCCTGGATCCTTGATATAWAAGCAGCTAAAAGCCTGGGTTGCCTTCAGAGGGAAGCTTACAGCAGAGGTTACAGAGAAGGAGGGTTACAGTAGTCTGCTGGTTTAAACGTGGCCTAATTTGGAGCTTACTCTGTGTCAGATGGGGTCCTGTCTAATAGCATCCAAGCTAGAGTTTTTGTTAGTACAGTTTCTTTTTAGGGCTTTCTGGTTAAGAACATTTGGATTGGGCGAGTTGGCAGTTCTTCCCCAGGCATAAAGCTTTGCTGCTTTCTGAAAGTTGAAGTTAGGTAATAGAGCCTTCGGCTTCAAGATCGTTGCTTCCAGATGAAGCTGGATTAGTAACTATGAACATTACTTCTATGTTGGTGCTGTCTGATGATCTTCATAAACTGAATTGCAAGAAGATCTACTAGCAGTGCACTTGCTTAAAGCGRCACTACCCAGCCATTTCTTCTCTTGCCACTGGCAGCCTCAGCCACTGGGCTGCGGGGACCACGAACCAACCATGGGAAATGCATAACACTCTTGAGCATAGAAGTGGTCCTGCTGGGGTACATCCGAGTTATGTGAGCAGGAAGTGGTGAAGAAGCAAAGCTCATGTTGCTACTTCCCTTGCCACATCTGCTGTTGATGAAAAGCAGGCTTTGGTTTGCAGGGCTGTCTGGTACATTTCAAGCTCCTGAATTATGAGCATTGAGGTATGGTATGTGCATGCCTTAAATTTGTCAGTGCTACAGTTCCACACTGCCTGCTCTGAAACAAGGAATACAGCATTTCTGCAGAACAGTTTTCTGTAGCTGAAAGTTGTGGTTACCCATGCTAAGCCATCACACAGAAAAGCCTCTTTCAACCTTCAGTATTGTGGCTTCTGTCCAAGAAGGAATTATATATATTGCAGGCTGTTCCTTTTGTGCACAGCTTGCCTTTCTCCTAGGATGAAGAGTAAGTCATTGAAGAGGGGAAAATGCATGCAGAGTCATTTGCTTCATTGGGAACTGTGACAGAGTAGTACTTGGTTTCCTTCGAAGGTTTTCCCTACTACCAACTTACTTAGGTGAAGTGTGCAAAACTTYCTGTGAGATTGCTGGGGGGAAGAAAATCTTTTGGAATGAACATGTGCTTTGGTTTGTTTGAATTGCTGTAACTCGCCCAGATCAGTTTCTTGGCCATGCTGTATCTTCTAGCTGCTAATGTCTTTCAGTGTCTAGCATCTAATGGTAGGTGCACCCCCATTCTTGTAAAAATCACAGCATTGCCTATAAGATTGCTATATGCTGGACTCATTAGTGCAAGCAGCTCACAGATGATGACAAACTTACGCTTCTTCCAGCTTTGCTCTGCAACCAAGACACAATATGGAAGCCATCGCCAAGTTTGATTTCAGTGCTTCAGGAGAGGATGAGCTGAGCTTCCAGGCTGGGGATATGTTGAAGGTAAGTGTAGCCACAGGTTTGACTAAAGTACAGTTACTAGCTTTGAGAGTTCAGCCAGATCTTGCTGTGCTCCCATTTGCATTGATAAATCGAATTGACCAAGACATCTGTAAACTGGGATACAAACTCAAGACACAAGTCTCCCATAGAGCCTGCTACTGRTCAGGTAACAACTCTAGGACACTGGAGTCTAGGTCCACTCCACTTAATTTTCAATCCCTAAACTATGGACATCGTTGCCTCCAGGAGTCAGCAGGGAAGGATAAGCATCTTTGCTGGGGGACAGATCCAGTTCTCAGGCAAACAGATTTTGAGGGGTCTGTCTCTTTTCATTGACTGCATAAGTAGTTGAGGGTGACTACATCTAAGGATAGGTAGGGTGATYGTAGGCTGGAGTGCTTGCTATCTTCCTTAATTCCAACTTTTAAATTGTTAGAAATATGGTTATCGTGCATTATAGAACTTACCTCTAACTTTCCAGTGTAAGTAATTACTGTAGTTGTCACAGGAATTTTAGGCAATTGCAAATGGAAGAGGAGATGTCTACAAGACAATCTCTATTGCACATATGATGGAAGAGATTAAGCAGTCCTGAGCTAATAATTTTCTATATCATCCCAGCAAGAATTTAGCAGCAGAGGAGTGGCTGAGACTGGCAGGAGTGCAGCTGATCATAAGCAATATAGAGCATGCRAAAGTCTCCTTAAAGCTGATTTGCATGTGTTATTATAGAATGGTTCTTGTTAACCCTACTGAAGTCTCACAGATGAAGTTACATGCTGCATCACCCTAAATTAGCCACTTCTTAGCCCACAGTATAGCTGTTCTGTTTCAGTTGAAAAGGACTGAGTGTAACAACTCCTTTCYAAGGCCTGTAGCTCCTTCACTGGCCAAAGGGATGATGTACAACAGTACARTCTAAATCCATGTTCTACCAGGGAGCCTTTTGTCTTTCCCTGTCCAGTCSCAGTTGTTCCAGTTAGTATTGGCTCTCGGTTCTATCACCACCRTTTTTTATTTTGTTCTCCTTTTAAATCTCGAAGCTTAAACAAAAGCTGATGGCATCAAGGATTTATTAAGATCAAAAAGGAGTTTTCTCTGGGGAACTATGAGAGGTGCTCTGGAGAAGTCACTTCCTATCTTTAGGATAAATGAACGCTTCACTCAATACCTCATTTATTCTTCTTTCTTAAGTCAAGAGTAATCCCAATGTCCCTGTTGTCCCCTGATCTTTACCTGATATCCACTTAGGAAACTGGTTCCATTCAATCCCTTAGGAAACTGGTTCCATTCAATCCCTTGCATGGATGATGATGTTGGCCAGATCAGTTTTCCTTCTGTTCCTCACTTCCTGTAAAATCAGTATAAGCTAGAGTTTTCTTTCAAAGCGTATTGGAAGCTACTGATGAAAAGTGTGAAATAACAGCCATGTATTAGTAGCAGTAGAAGTAGTAGTAGTAGTAGTAGTAGTAGTTGTTGTCACTGAGACTTCACAACCAGAAAAGCCAGATTGCCTCTCGCTTTAACATCCTTGAGGTGAACATAATAATACTTAGCAGCCCAAGCTGCAGTAACAGTAAATTAGCCTGAGCAACATCTCTCTTTCTGGCATCTACACACATATATGCATACCCCGTCATRAGCCCCCTTCTGCTGCCTGCGCAACCTGCTGGTTGTCTTTCTGATTTATGAAAGAGATAAGATGAAGGGTATTGATGTAGAGATTAGAAAACAGGAAACATGAGGCCCTCAACAAGTAGTGACAGGAGGAAATCCACCCTCCCACCCCCCACACATCCTTCTCTGAGAGAATGACACACACAGAAACCTGCCAGCTCTGTACCACGAACCAGCAAGTGGTTTGTTCTGGAAACGGCAGGGCTTGAGCGCTAGCAGAGAGTGSTTGTTGTCCCCTTTGGTTAGTCAGAGTAGCAAAAGGGAGCCTTAATCCAGCACCCAGAGATGGGGGAATGACCAACTGTACAAGCAGGGAACTCCACAGCTTTCCACTGCCCAACCTTTCTCTATCCACATGCATAAAAAAGGCCTATGTGGCAGGCAAGGCAATGCAGAATCAGCCACAGAGACAGGAACATCCTATTGCCAACACCAAGTGGTTAGAATTCATGTGTTAAGCTCCTAAAATCATGAGGTTGGCTTACAAGACAAGTATTATTATTGCTAACAATAGTTTTTAAATTAAGTCTTTTCCATTTGCTTCCTTCTCCTAAAACTGTCAGGGGTAGTGCTTTCAAGATTCTTTCCAAAACCAGAATGAACAGAAACATGTTCCATTTTATAAAAGAGAATTCTGTCCCAGGACCCGAAATGTCGAACAAAACACCAAGGACCACAACATATGCAGTAAAATCATAATGTGGCTATATTCCTGTCCTCTCCCTTGAGCTTAGGGCCGTATCAGGAGCCATCAGCCAGAAAGCAGTGAATCTGGGCAGTCCATGGCCTGCGTTGRAGTCCCTAAGGACCTTTCCAGTCAACATTAATAGGAACGCTTCTTGAAGCTGTTCCAGGGTGCACTGTGGGCTGGCCTTTGCTTTCCTACAGTCTTCCTACAGKGACTTTCAAACACTTTTTGCTTTCTTCTTTTACCTACCCTGACAAAACTCAGCACAGCTGCAGATTTAACCCACTAAATAGTCTTGTGCAATGACATGTGTGTGTGTTATGATTCCATACAGTATAGCTATATATTCCCTTCATACACGTAAATACCAGAGGATTTTTCACAGATTTTTTTCCTCCCCTTTGATATGCTTTCTGCATTGCTCCAAYTGATATGCTCCAATACTAACCATTAAAAACAGCACAGCCAGCTCCTTAAACCCCTATTAAGTCTCACRAAAGTCAGAGACATGCAGACTGCGTTCCCAGCCACTCGGACAAGCATTCAGAAGAAACTATAAAGCTAACAAGCTGTTTCTCTAATCCCACCCAGCCTTTCTTTTAGCTTTGTTTGCTCTGAAGTGGTCATCAGCCACTAACCCCGCTGCAAGGCTGGTGGGTGGGAGAGCATATGTGCAGTTGTCTTCTATTCTTACAAGAAATTCTAGTTTTCTGTCAATATCTGGGCTACTTTTGCCTTTCTCAGGGCAAACACTTATTCTTTCCATCTCTCCATTGCAGATTTTAAGCTCCCAGGAAGAGTGGTACAAAGCTGAGCTGAGAAGTCAAGAGGGTTACGTTCCTAAGAACTTCATTGATTTTCATGTTCCCCCGTAAGTGTCACAGAAATTGCATGCCTCACCATTGCATGTTTTCACAAAGCACTGTCAAAAGCACATACGTGTGTGTGCATGCTCCTGGGAGAATAAAACAGAAGAGGTATGGTTATAATATATTATTATTAAGAGCTGGTAAAGACTGCCATAACACCATATGCAGTTCTGCTAGCGCACCTTATTTCTGCCGTGAAACATCTTCTGTTCTTTCAAAGCGGGATGGTACTCAGTGCACTATTTCACTCTCAAGTGACTCCTTTGTTACTGTTGCTCAGAGGGATGTCACTGGGATATGGCAGAAACTGTATTTAGCTCTCCTTGGACAGAAGGAGAATTRTCAAAATGTGGAGTCTTGGCAACGGAGACAGAGGCTGAGCAAAAAGGAAGAGCGAGAGATCTCTCTGAAAATGAATTATAAAAATGTAATTCTCTCCCCCTGATTCTTAACTAAATTAACTCTCTGTTCCCCACCCTGCCATCCACATTCCCTCTCCCCCACAAAGTATATGTGAGTTTCTCTCTATACGCTAGAGGTCAGTGCAATGCTACATGAGATTGTGACATCTGGTGTTACTCATGGATTGACAGAGATGATAGACCAGACTTGTCACTGTGCTCCCACACACATGCAGACACACACACACACCTCTCCCAGCTTCATGACTGCACACCCAAACATAGACCTGTCAGAGGGCAGGCATGCTCCCGTTTCTCCTGCTGGGTAAATAGCACCATTCTTTCAGTAAGGACTGATAAAAGTTTAAATGCATGTTAAATGTGTTGCCCAGTCCAGTGCAATAAATATAGTGAAGCATGGGATTTTTACAACCTATTTCATTCCGTTGGCATAAATCCTCCTTGAAGCTACCACCCCTTTATTCCTCCTCTTCTGAAAAAGTGCTGCAGCATTTCAGGAGAAAGTAGGCAGAACATGCACTAAGGCTGGTTTGTTGCTAAGCTGTGCACACTGGTGAGCTGAGCAGGCAAACTGGAAGCATGCAGGGATTCTTGTGGTCCACAAGTAAGTGCCACCATCCCCTTTAGAGGTGGTACTTGCAGACCTACCTGGACGTGAGCCAGTCTGCCTGGCTGAGCTGAAAGACGTTATTGGTTTTCTCTCATAGACAGACTTGTACTTTTGGGCCTTAAGATGATGAGATCTGTCAGCTGTGGTTGTTCACTCTTTCACAGGGCTGTGGCATCAAACAGGGACACTAGCAGCTTTTTTTTTTTCACATGCATTTTTCTCATGATGCTTTCCCTGTGGAAGAGATGGAAAGCAGCATTTCCACTTTGATCCTTTTCTAAGTATAGCAGGTCTGCAATTTGAAGCAGTTCAGTCCAGATGCTAGAACCAGATACAGGGAAGAAAGTTGTCACCTGTTTTAGATGGGCAATTTTTTCCCATTTCTATTTTGTGAAATAATTATTGATAACAGTTATCAATGCTGTTTAAGGTCTGATTTCCTATTGATTGCTAATGATACATAGGTAAGCTGTCATGATGGTAAGGAGAAGAATAAGGAAACTCAAAAGTGGAAATGACAGAGCTTGTGAAACAAGTCCACAATTTTAATGGAATACAGGCAATTAAGCATCGTAGAACTTACAAGCTGTGAACACACATAAGTGAACATGATTTTTTTTTCTCTACTTACAAATCACAATTGCCACTGTATTATTTTACCATTTATGGTGACTTTCCTCRTTATATGCCCAGTGTCTTATACTAGCAGTTTGTTATATCTCGGTAAATTTACATAAATATGCTTATATATTCTGTGTTTCTGCAGTTTTTGTGGTATTATAACTCTTGCAAGAGTCAATTTATTAGTACTGAAACTTTCATGTCTTGCTTCTGTTAAAAAAATTATATTTATTCTGTGCAATATATCCATCACAGTTCAGTAATTTTCGATCAGTTTACCAAAAGCTATTTGATGTATATGTCTGAGAAAAATAGGAGTGTGTACATGCACATTTGTAATTTAAAATTGCATTAACACTTTACTGTACTGTGCCTATAATTAGACTTTTAGTTGAGTGTTGCTTCTTAACAGGCCAAAGCATACATTGTTCTCCTTGCACCTGTGTGCTTTTACTGCTCAGAGGAAATAGTCTGCACCCATCAAAAAACTGTACCTTAGTAGGTATGTGGCCAGTGGGAACAGTCATGTAGGATTCTCTGATCTGTTTCTCTTTTCTTTCCTCTACCCTGCTTATTCATATTCACCCTACCCTCAACTTTTCTATTCCTTACCTTAATTCAACTCCTTATTCAAGTTTTCTTGACTTTTTCCCACTTGACAGCTGGTTTGATGAGAGGATATCCCGTCACGAAGCAGAGAACAACCTTATGAGCAAAGGAATTGGTTCCTTCATTGTCCGAGCCAGTCAGAATTCTCATGGTGACTTCTCCATCTCTGTCAGGTATCTGCTTCTTACAGCATCTTCCTACTCCTTTTCCTGGTTAATGATCCCTAGCCCCTTCTTAACAGGAATCCTAATTGCCTCTCAGGGAGTTTGCATGCTGCCAGTCACCAGCTGAACTGCTGTGTTGTGGATGAAAACAAATTAGGCATCTGACTCCCAAATGCTTTTGCTTTTTGTCAAATGACACAGTGAATGCCCCATTCCAAAGCTGCATCCCCTGATGGCCTGCTTTCTGAAAGAGCTGCAGCAGAGCTGAGTGGTACATAGGACATCTCCCACAGTGCAAAACGTGTGCCTTCTATTTRTTTTACTTGCCTGACAGCTCCAGTTACTGGATCCAGCAATTCCACCACTACCAATAAAAAGATGACTGTTACATTATTAACCTATTTCCCACAGGTCACTAAAGAGCCATTGGATAGTTTTCAATCACTAACAGCCCAACTCCATTTCAGACATTTATTGTAATCTAGCTTTTCTCAGAGCCCTTGCTTCAAAGCAGTGCTGTTAATTGATGGCTGTTTTCCTGATTTTTTAGTCAAACAATTGATAATCAGTTTTAAATTAAAATACTAATTAGCCTTGTCTTTTCTGAGCAGTGTGCACTTTCTGATTCAGGGAGCTTAAAAAGTATCAGGAGGAAATACAGGAAAATATTCTGCCAAGAATAGTAACTCTGCTGTGACCCCCTCTTTCCAAATCCAGATGCTTCTCAGGCCACCTCTTCCCATTCTAGGAGACTTTGGCTACAACAATAAACTAAGCACAGCCAGGCACTATTCTCTGACCTCAAGGGAAAGCAATATGGCAGACATCAGATCCATCTGGCTAAACTATCCTCACCCCACAGAATAGGACAGCTGTATTCAAGCAGTTCACGGGGAATTGTTCCTGGTCCACATGGTTCCCCTAACCATGGGCCAGCATTATCTAGGAGAGGGCTAGCTGGTTTAGATCAAAATTGCTAACACAAAAACCAGATCACATCTGGTACAAAGTGGAATTGTTCAAATCAGATGAGAGGTAAGGATCACAGCAGGATGTGCAGGGGAGAAATCCAGGGCAGGAAGTGAGACTTAATTTTGACTTGTAATTGCACCTCATAATTCATTCTTTTATTTCTTTTGGTTAAGGTGGTGAGTTTGTAGTCATATATTATGCTGGGTATTATACAATTATAAAATACAGTGTATGGCTTTACGTGAATGTATGTGTGTGGCTGTGATGCATGTGGTAAGAAAAGGTACGACATATCTCTTACAGTCATTGCAAACTAGGTGTTAACAGGCACCTGCAGAAACGGGGAAACTACAACTGCACTGCTGTGTTTCTTATAAAGTACAGAATGAAGCTATTACCTTTTGTGGCCGTGAAAGCTTCTCTGACCTTTATTTCAAAGGGGAAGCTCTAAACCCCTGTGCTTTGTACTGGTTGTGCTTTGTCACTGGGCAGTCCTGCAGCATTGCGTGTTTGCAAATTGATGAACTCTTTGAAATACAGAGCCACATCTAGCTCTAGTATATACAAGGGCTGCCTTTGCTTTAATTTCTAGAAGTCTAGATTTGGCTAAGCATCAGCAATGAGCTTTGGTACCCTTCTGGAAAAGACTTTCTAAAGCAGATAAAGTTGCAGTCCAGGTGATGGATGATCTATTACTTTCCCAATTGGATCCAGGCATGAAGATGACGTGCAGCACTTCAAAGTGATGAGRGATTCAAAGGGTAACTATTACTTGTGGACGGAGAAATTCCAATCACTAAACAAGCTGGTGGACTACTACAAGACGACCTCCATCTCCAGGCAGAAGCAGATCTTCCTGAGGGATGACAGCCACGGGGAGAAGGTACACATAAACTATCCTTAGGAGTTCCTCAGTGAGAAAAACCTTCTACAGAAGGAGTTTAGCCCTACACAGATGTCTCTGRAGATCTGCACTTGGAATATCAATCACATTATTAGACTGGTGGGCCTTACAGCCTAGATTTTTTGTTGATCTGTCTGTATAGTTATATAATTGAGCAGAATTTTCTTAGTCAGTTTTGGATATCAATAGAAAGTGCTGCAGATCTCAGTAGAGGAGCTTTGCTAGAGCTGTGTTGAGGCCCCAGACACAAAATTCTACAATGCTTTGCACAGCCAAGGGAAGCAGGACTTAYCTTATGAGATGTAAAGCTGGGGTAAAGATTATTTGATTATTTGAGAAGCTCAGGAAAAGAATAGGGCCTGATGATGCAGTGAGGGTGGGGTGGGGAGAAATACAGAGCTTATTGGCAGGCTGTGTCTGGGAATTTGAGTCTGGTTTCCTAGTGTCCCTGAATGTGCTCTAAGTGCAGCTGTTATTACAGTTGAAAGTATGTCTGCTCAGAAAATTTGCCCATCTTCCGCTGCTTATTTGGCATGGAGTATGGAGGAACTGAAGGCAAGACCTGCAACAATGGCTGGCGGGGGCAGAAAAGTACTGCAGAGGAGAGCAGAACAAATATGGGAACAAGCTGGGTGTTCAAGGAAAGTGCAGCAACAGTTTGAGAAGGCAGCGAAACCTCAGTCTAATAAATGCCTAGTTTGGCATCAGAAGAACAAGCAAATGACATAGTAGAGACTGCTATAGTGTACACACAGTGCTGGGAGTGAACTTGCTTGGTCACTCCRGCAACTGAAGTCTTGCTTTATTGGGAAACGGATTCTGAGATTAAATTACCAGGATATGCAGGTAGAGGTAAGGCTGAAAGTATGTGACTTGCTCGGTGCAGCAGTAAAGTTTTATAGGCTACATGTGGGTCATTCTTGCCAGCTCCAAAAGAGAGGATTTATTTTTCAGTCTGGAAGTGAGGCACATGTTGTTTTCTCCTTCTAGACCGCTTATTCAGTGCTTTAAAATGCATTACTAAGATATAAAATAGAGACTATGGGACCTATTAGAGAAAGACCTCAGCAAATAGAAGAAAGGAAGGTTTTATATATATGTATATGTGTATATTAGTAAAACAACCTGTTTGGGCTGACTGTGAGCAGAAAAGGAAAAGAAAGGGGAACAGCATTTGCTCCAAGATGTAGACAGGCGAATTAAAGAACAGGAGTCAAGTTTGCTTTGGCAAATGGTACATTTGTTATGGTGACGGGCTCAGCAGGGTATGTTTAGCACTAATCACAGTGGGGTTTCAGTTCACAATTAGAATTTCTGGATGCTACAGCCRTGTGATAAAATGATAGGAATATACAGATCTCAGTACAGAGAAGAATAAAGTCTGAGGGCAGTATTTCCAAAAAGAGTTTGGCTGCTATGCTAGTCCTCAAATCAGTGGTGGCAYTTTCAGCACAGTATACCCGATCACTACCCAGTCTTCAAATGGGGAATGGCTGTGGCAGAGATCTAAAATATAGGACTCCTGTTTTGTCCTTCTGCTCAGAAGGGTAGGAGCCTTCCTTTGGAAGAGCCTCCAAGGTAAAGGGTTTATGGTAGTGATCTATTGGCAATGAATCTGACCTCACTTTTTTGATCTTCTTTCATCAGGAGAGGCATAGCGGGAGCCTGGAACGGATGGGCCGGGAAGGACTTCACCTGGGTGGAGCAGCTGGAGAAGTTCATCTTTCTATGTCCAAGAGATATGTAGAGCATCCTGTCCCCATATTGCACCAGCAACAGGTACTACCAGGAAAGAGGGACTGGGAGATCAAACCAGGCATAAAAAACATTGGCCTTGATTGCTTGATAGTAGATAGTMACCCTGTCAAAGTCCATCACCCTGAACCTGCTTCAGGAGGCAAAGTCAGTCAGGTCTTCACATGGGATGTAGCAGCAATGATGGTGTCAGTCTGGGGAATTCCTTTGTTGTGATATAAGTATGACCTTTTATTTAGTTCTGTTTAGGACTGATAGACCAGCAAARATCTGAAGTCAAAAGTCAGTATACAGTGACCCTTTCACTGGGAACCTGGTAGGACTGAGCTCCATCCAAAGCCTGGAAAACAAGGGGAAGTGTCATGTTCTTGTGTTGTTTGGGGAAGGATGAAAAGTAACATCCAGTGCAAGTGCAGAAAAACACCTCCAGATCTTGCCACACACATACAAAAGTCTGCAGCACAAGTGAAATCTTGCTGTCTGTTTTTTTTCCTGTGTTATGATACTGACATTCAGCATCACAAAATATATAAGGGAAGAGAAATGACCATTAACCCTGGGAGGGTTCCTTCAGAACGTTCTTCTTCCTCCTCCTTGCAGTAGCTGCTGCTATCTTCAAAGTGCTTACTGATTTGGGTGGAAAATAGTTTTTCCTGGGATTGGCTTATGTCTCTAGCTTGTTCCGCTGGAGGGAAAAGATCTAAAACTGTCCCATAAGCTATGAGAGCTTGCATATAACAAGGCTAGGGACAATTACAGAATGGCTGTTCTGCTTCCCATAAGACAAGGAACAGTGTTGCTTATAAGGAACTGCTGGTGGAATAACAACTTCTGACAAGGCTAAAGCCTGCACATTTTGTAGCGCAGTCTATGCAGGAGTCACATTTGATACAGAGCAGAAACACTCATAGGAGTGAAGTGTCTATGCAGTAAGAGTTCACTCACTGACTTTTAGGYAGGGACAGTGATGTGCAAATTGTGATCCAGTCTCAGAGATCCCTTAGGCTGACAAAGATGTAAGTGAGACAAAGGAGCATTTGGAAGAGTAGGTTCGTGAAAGGAAGCAGGGAGGAACAATAGCCATTTACAGCAAGCACAAGCTGTTGCTCTTCCTCCTCTCCACTGACACATCTGATCAGACCCTGTGTCACTGAAAGACTGCTGTAACCTGAGCTAGCACAAGAGATTCCATTACACCATTGCTAGAAGGAAAAGCTCAATGCATGTACAGGCCTGGAGGGAGGGAGACACTCAGCACCTGTTCATTGTGCAGGCAAAAGAGAACTTGTTTTCTAAATGTACAGGCCTAGTTCCTCTCTCCATCTGACTGGACTGATTTGTGTTGCTATAACTTAAATGTGCATTCATATGGCTTTTTTTATTTGAATCTATTTTTTCTTTTTCTTCTTCGGTTAACAGGACTACTGGACTTTCAGGCTTGTTCCCTGATTTTTACAGTGTGGGGCAGCCCAAAGTAAAAATAAAGTAGTGAGTCTTCAGGTAATACATTCAGCAGAGCCAGCGACTCTGCCATTCCCACTACAGAACCAGCATATGGGACAGAGGAAGGGCAAGGAGTGAGCAGGGTTGGGGCATAATAACTCCAGRCTGGAAAAAGTCCCCTTGGCAAGTATGGCTTGTCATCTGTGTATGTTAAACTGGCTTGAGTTTTYTCCAAACATCCCAGAGGCCAAACCAGACACTGTCAGACCCCTTTTCCCAGCAGATGTGGAATACAGCTGAAGACACTACTTGAAACAGTCAACCTTCAACTTCTAAGATGAAAGAAATAAACCAAAACAGAACAGTCTAAGATGATGCCTTCCATAAAGGCCATTGCTTGCAGGACTAAAGTATAGGAAATATTTTGGAAGCAGATATCCAAGATGATTTACATAGGGGTTGAACCATGATTCCCTGGGCATCAATGACTCTTAAAGCCCCTCATTTATGCAGTTGAGTGTATTCATGGCCTTTTTCCTGCTGTTCTCTTTCTAGGATAGATATGGTGGGAGCCTGGACAGGAAAGATGGGCTGCATGGACTAACAGATTACAGCCAAGGAAGGGCAGCAGCTGTGCAACGGAGACACACAGACCCACTGCACCAGCCGACACCGGTAGGTGATATACCTGTATCCCTAGCAACGTCTAAGCAGTCTGGGCAATGTCACCTGCCATAGAGGTTGCAAGAAGGATAGTATATTACCTGTTACAGTGCAGTCCTCTTCAACTTCTGAAGATGTTGCTGTATCTTAAGACTCCATCCCAGCCACTTGAATTTGGTTCTAGGGAACTCTGAGGGCAGGGCTACATTGCTATATGAATGTAGGTCTAAGGCTGCCCTCCAACCAGTCTTGGTTAACATGCAGACATATTGCATGCAAGGGGRGCTTAGCAGGAGCTCTGTGGAGGCAGGAATCCAAAGTCTTTATTATAATCCASCTCAAAATACCATACCTTTTATCCCTCAGAGGCTGTGGCAACAAATAACAGTATGCCCTTACCCACCACATCCCATCAATGATCAAGTCCCGTTATAGAAAGGTCTATGAGTCTTTAAATTAATTTGCAACCAACTAGATAATCAGGAACCATGTYTCAGCAGGCCCTGAATGCAAGATTTGGCAAAAGTTAGCCAGAGTTCAAACAAAATCCTTTCAACAGGGCCTGAAAAACATACCTCCCAGATTATCCATGCCCCATGATGTGGTTGCCAGCAATTTCCCAGTAAAGAAGTCCACACTAAATCCTTGAAAATCTGATTTCCAGTCAAAATGGGAAATTGAGTGCAAAGTCTCTTAGGATGAAGTTTTCATAGGAAAACATTCTGACTATAATGCAAACCCAAAATAAACTAAAATAATACACTAAATAATAAAGTGCAAACCCAAAATAAACTGATACAGCCAAACAGTTCCTAACTCCTTTTGATCTTATCTAACAAGAAAGGTAAAGAGMTACTGGGAACCCATCCCCAGCACCATCCCTTTGAGTTTCATAGTAGATCAGTCCCTCCTTCCTGTAGTCCTGGCCACTTCCTAGTTTAATTGCAAGCTGATTTCAGTTTCAGTACTGCTTGTCTTCTCCTAGTCAGCATGTGTAATGAGGTGTAAGAGGGGTCACAGGAGGGTGACATTTAAGAACAGTGGCTCACTTTTCCCTGCCTGTCTATATCTCCTCCCCAGCGAACACTATGGGTCCGTGCCTTGTACGACTTTGATGCTGTGGAGCATGATGAGCTGGGCTTCCGCAGCGGAGACATCTTGGAGGTCCTGGACAGCTCTAACCCTTCATGGTGGAAGGGGCGTCTGCGTGGGGAACTGGGTCTCTTCCCTGCCAACTATGTCACACCAATGCATCTCTGAGGGCACTGAGTGACCTAAAGGGCCATACTGGAGCTGCCCTGATATGACAGAAACAGAGACAAAGCATATCTTTCCTTGCCCCCAGGACATATGGTGTTTTTGTTATTGTCTTAATTTATTGGCAGTTTATCTTTTGAAGCATTGATAKGAAAGGGAATCTGCGGAAGAGGGTAGGCGGTTTCTTCCTGTATTTTACATTCATGATAGGGGAAGGAGCAAGAATCCTGGATTGTTCATTGGGACTTTGCTGGATCCTCCCTACCCTGTCATTCCTTTGGCTAAGTATTGATAAGTTACTGCAGTTAAGTTTGTTCTRTGGAAATGCAGGTCAGGCTTCAGTATTTAAGCAGGTCCATCCCTACTTTTTGRATCTGGTGACACATATTTCTTTCCCCTTTACCCTCAAAGCACAGAGGCAGGAAAAACACTTAGGTCAATAAAATGATGGTTGGTAATCCATCATAGGTTAGACATCCAAGTTACAGCAGGTCAGGCTGCCATATCCACTTGATGGGATAACAACGCATATTCCTCCTTTTGCAAAACTAAGTTAGGGAAGGGTGGGGAAGAAAAGGGTTTGGGAGGTTTTGTTTGGGGTTTTTTTTCTGGTTTGGTGCCAGAATTTCTTCCAATGAGAATCTGGGGTGCTAGGGATCACTGYGTACACAACTATGACTTGCTGGTGGAGTGCTTCATCCAGCAGGTTGATCTACTTTACAGTATGCAAAGAATAAAATTGTGGCCATTGAGTAGTCTCTTCCCTGTTCCCTTTTTTGGAGGGTGAAATAAGGGAAATAGATAGGTTTTCAAATTACTGAGTGAATACCAAGATGTGATACAAATATATTGCAAATGCACATTAAAAACGATCTAAACCCTGAGAAGGAGGAAATGCTGCTACACAACCACTGCTCATGCAAGCTSATATTAAACAAGCTGCCTGAATTTTTTACAACATGTGGCACCTCAAAAGTCAGTAAGAAAGTGATGATTTATCATTCCTGGGAAAGAAAGAAAAGGCAAGTGAAAAAAACTCTAAAAACAAATCAGACTCGGGAAGAAAAATGTTCTTATCTTTTGTTAGTCCCATTAGAGAAAGAAAAACAGGAAATAGGCTCTTGATGCAGTCCAATTCAATGTAGCTGGCCCAATTAAAGCTGCCAGCTATGTGCAATATTAGCAGAAAAGATTAATTGTCAAATATTTGAGAACTCCACTAAAAGTAGATTATTCATAGCTGAAGTAAAATGAGAATAATTAACAAGGCATATAAGTGCTAAATAGAATAGAAAACTTCGAAAGACATGTTAAAAGCTTACCTCCATTGGTTGCCAGGGAGGTTCAGGTCATGAATAGATACCCTGTGACTTGCTGGGCTGGACTTGGCTCTKTTCTCTTGTAGATACTCCATTGTGGGGCCTTAACATATCCCCCCTTGAAGTGGAATGAAGTCTGTGGCCTTCTTTTGGATCAATCTACCCTATTTAGTGGCTTGATGTGGGAGTGTAACCCTCAGTGACTTCACAGCTTGAAGAGTGCAGCTAACAGAGGCAGCAAATAGACACAACAACTTGTGCAGCAGTCTCTGGGCTCTACTTAGACCCTCTGAGAACCTTGTTGGAAGCTGTGGGGCTTTCTAGGGACCCTCTGAGGAATGAAAGGGTGCTTGCAGCAGACAGGTGAGGGAAGGTAGGCAAGGACAGCTACAGGAGGTCTTAACTCCTTCTGGGAAGCTCTAGCTTGGTAAGCTGCTGTTTACAAGCTTTGTTAGTTGCCACTTATCAGAGGGAGTTGGGGCCTTTGTTCCAGCAGACCCTTCTTTAGAGTGGGTCAAGCACCCTGTGTTAGTCAGTGCTAGGGAGAGGCTATATAAGAGCCAGGCCTTGTGTGCAACTCCTAGAGCGCAGCTAACAGAGGCAGTGAACAGATGCAGCAGTTTGTGCAGAAAGGCACAAAGAAGGGCCCTCCTCTGCAGTCCTAGTATTGTACATATCCAGAATATGGTTATGACATGCCACAGAGTGCATTCTCCAGCAGTTGTTGGAGTCACTGCATCTGCCATGTTGGAGGCTTCCACCCAGATTCCCCTTCTGACAGCAGATACAGCTCTCCAGGTCTCAGGCTGCAGAGTACCTGGGGTCTCTTCATGAGGCTGGGGCTTACAGTCATCTTTTCTGCTGATGTGCTGTTGTTGATGAGTTGTGTCATCAGGTGAAGGAGTTATGGGAGGAAGTAAGCAGGCTGCATAGTATGCAAGAAGATGAGTGAGAGATTTACTGGACACTTCTTGGAAGAATCCCATGGTATAAGAAATCATGCTTATCAAACCCAATAGCCTTCTACAATGCGATGACTGGCTGCGTAGATGAGGGGAGAGCAGTRCATGTTGCCTACCTTGACTTCAGGAAGGCTTTTGACATTGTTTCCCATGACATCTTCATAGACAAGAAAGGAAGTACAGGATAGATGAGCAGACAGTGAGGTGGATTGAGAACTAGTTGAATGGCAGAGCTCAGAGGGTTGTGCCCAATGATACAAAGTCTAATTGATACCTGTAGATAGCAGTGTTCCCCTAGGRGTTAGTACTGGATCCAGTCTTGTTCAACTTACTCATCAATGACCTAGAGAAAGGGACAGAGTGCCTCTTTAGCAAGTTTGCTCATGATACTAAACTGGAAGGAGTGGCTGGTGCACCRGAGAGCTGTGCTGCCATTCGGAGGGACCTTGAAGTTCAACAAAGGGAAGTGCAGGGCCCTGCACCTAGGGAGGAATAACCCCATGCACCAGTACAGGCTGGGGGCTCACTTGCTGGAGGGCAGCTCTGCAGAGAAGGACCTGGGAGTCCTGGTGGATGACAGGTTGACCATGAGCCAGCAATGTGCCCTTGTGGCCAAGAAAGCCTATGGTCTCCTGGGATGCATTAGGAAGAGTGTTGCAAGCAAGTCAAGGGAGGTGATTCTGCTCCTCTACTCAGCCCTGGTGAGGCCACATCTGGAGTACTACATCCAGTTCTGGGCTCCCCAGTACAAGAGGGACATGGAGCTACTGGAGAGAGTGCAGCGTAGGGCTACAAAGATGATCAGAGCATCTCATAAGAGAGATTGGAGCATCTCTCTTATGAGGAAAGGCTGCGAGAGCTGGGCCTGTTCAACCTGAAGAAGAGAAGACTGAGGAGGAATCTTATCAATGTGTATGAGTATCTGAAGGCAGGATGAAGAGAGGGTAGGTCCAGACTCTTTTCAGTGGTGGCCCAGCGAGAGAGGCAATAGGCACAAACCAAAACATAAGTTCCATCTGAACATGAGAAAAACTGCTTAACTGTGAGGGTAACAGGGCACTGGAACAGGTTGCCCAGAAAGGTTGTGGAGTTTCCTTCCTTGGAGATACTCAAAAGTCATCTGGACACAATCCTGTGCAACGTGCTCTCGTTGACCCTGCTGGAGCAGAGGGGTTGGACTAGATCTCTAGAGATCCCTTCCCACTTCAATCATTCTGTGATTCTGTGAAGAGTGTTTTGTTTTGTTTCTCTGCTTTGAGGGGAGGGGTGGTTCAAGCTAATGCCAGATTCGGAAGAGAGTGATTTAATGTTCAGAGGGAGAGAGGACCAAGACTGGGAGAAGATGGAAGCAAAATAAAAAGATAGACCACTGAAAGCAGAGGAGTAACATGAATGATGACTTTGCATGTTCAAGTCTGGCTGAAACAGAAGAAATGGTATGTTCATTCTTGTTCTTACTGTGTCAAAWCGTCTTCCAATTAATTCTTTTTTGTTAATGAGAGTTACTTTTAAAATTGGAACCAAAACATTCCTTTCCTCAGTGCTCTAAAGACCCTCTTGGTAGTGAAGATGTAGTTGCACAAAATTAATTGAGGATAATGCACTTAGCACTTCGATAGCTCTTCACACATTTGAAACTCCTTTACAGAGATTAACTAATTAAGCAAGTCTAAGTAGTACATTGTAATTATCCTCATGTTAAGCGATGGTTCTTTTGAGAAAGAGGTAAATTTCCATGTGATTTTTTCAATAGACATTTAAGGAATTAATACTTAAGTCAGTTAGCACTATATGACTGCACATTAATTATGGACAACACAGCAGGACCACAGTAAAGCCATGATTTCTCATTACAGGCTGTGCCTAATGACACCAAAATTACGAGGCTCCAAAGGTATCATGGCATCTGTGATAAACAGACCAGTGCCATGTTCTGCACTGCCTTGTGGAGCTGACCTAACTTTGGTCTGCAAGACCCTGCCTCACGTGTCTCTGCTTCTGTTCTTGCCTGTGCCCCAGAGCAGACGCAGGGCTACGTGCATACGCTGCGCACGTCACCAGCAGGGAGGCATAGGGGCCAGGCTGCCGTTCTGAACCCTCCCCTAGGCAAAGCAGTTCTCCTCCTAGCAAAACAGCATGGAGAAGTGTGGCCCTTCCTGAGTTTATGGAGTCTGTGGATCCAAGGAGAGGTGTGGGGAAGAGGAAAGTTTTGCTTGGACTAGAACCTCCTGTATCCCACAGGATGGAGGAGGAGAAGTTCATCATGCCCCACACCATCTTCTACTGCAGCCTTCCCATGAAATAAAAACTCCCAGAGATCAGGTCAGTTAAGAGGGGAGAAGATTTGAGACACACACACACATACATACCGCTCTTGTCCACGCATGTATCCTGCATTTGTTAACGTTGGTAAAGAATTCACCTTCCAGAGCACAGCCTCAGAGAGCCTGCTGTGAAACCAAAAAGGGAAGGAATAAAGAAGAACCCAGGGAAATGTTTTGTTTACTGTTTGTCTTAGGCAAGAAAGACAGTTCATGAGAAAAGAGATTGTAAACAGAGACAAAAAGAGGAAAAGTATGTGGGAAGACAAACATTGCTGTAGTAAATGAAACAGAAGAAGCTGGTGTGTGCATGGAAGAATAAAAGTTTGATGAGCACAGCTGAGCTGTGTTTTCTCCTGTCTGAATGAACTTTTCGCCTACATTCCRCTGCAGAACTGTATTTTGTTTATAAATGTCTCCATGATTAACAAGGTTGAGCAAAAAAAACAGTAAATGGAAATCTTTCATGTAAAAGCTGTCCACAYGCTTTTCTGTGTCACAGAACAGAGCTGTTGCTGACCTGGTACACACTTACCGTAACGGGCTGCACTCGCTGGAGCGCTGCGGAAGCCACGGGAACAACACGGTCGGTTCCCATCTGGCTGCTGATGGGGTAAGAGCGCTATGGAGACGCTCTCAGTGCTGCCACGAAGCTAGCACCTCTTCAGGCTGCTAGGTCAGTCCCTCTGTAAGAGGGATACAAAGGCATTAATACAACAAGTTCCTGGGGTTTTGTTGTTGGGTTTTTTTTTAATTAAAAGTAGCTCTCTATTGCAGTGTGCAGCCTTCCACAGCTGACACCTGTTTATCATTTTTGCTGTTGAGCAGCACCTCTTGGCCTTCCTCCACAAAGGGATCCTGACGATGCAGGATCTTGGAAACTCATTTTGCCTCTGGCCCTTGTGGAAKGCAGCCAAGGGTGGCAGAAGCAGCAGGTCCAGCAGCCACGACCACGTGGCCAGGAGAAATGARCCTTGAACAGCAACACAGTACGAGCCTGGGACAGTTTGCACTGCAGGAGAAAAGCCCTGGCAGCCTCAGCCCAGAGATGAGTTGAGGGATGAGCTCTACCCTGAGTGGGAAGTGACAGGTCTTTAATTATATCAATGTCACATCRTAAGGACAGCAAGGATGTCTAGCGAGACAGAGATGTGGCCACCTGGGTTAGGGCTGTGCTCAGACTCTAGTTCCACTTCCACTGCTAGCTGTGTCGCATCGGACTAGGTGTCAAAAGTGTTTGGCAATGCTGCTCCCTCCAAGGCTGCCATGGCTGCTACCCATCCCTCCCTGTCCAGTACGGCTGGGGCAGCTGCCTGTCCCTGGCCAGTGTGGCCAAGAAGCCTCACAGYACCTCTCTGCAGCTGCAGTTCAACCCCACCGCTGTCCCTGGATGCCCTTTGGCCAGCTCTGCCACTGCTCTGATGCAAGAAAGTCTTTTGCAGACACCTGGTTTCAAAGCAATCGGCTTAGCTGCTTTTTAATGAAACCCTACAGAGATCAGTTGAAACCATTAGCATTCCCAGATGATCCAGGCACTAACATCTACTGGTTAAAACATATGCAGTGACTAAAGAGCTTCTGACACCCAGCCACTCCTAGCTGCTGAGAGCTTTGCATTTCAGTAGGGAGGCATCAGCTGAGTGTGGGAGAAAGGCTTTAATGGCACTGAAGAAGAGGGCAGAGCACTGCCAATTTCTCCAATTTTTAGAGGCAGCTTTCATGTGACAGACTTCCAGAGCTTTAATTTGCATGAAAGACTAAAGAAGTTTCTTACATAAGCAGAACTGACAGTGGAAAGCAGCTGTGGGTTTATCTGTGTGCTACAGGACAGCAGGRAAACAGGCAAGTGAGTAGGAAGAGTTCACTGACCCTTGTGCAGAGGAAAAATTCAAAGCACTTTGTCTGCTGTCACTGTGCAAGTGTGAGCTGCTTGGTGGATGTCCAGTCTACTAACATGAAAATGCAAAATCTCATAAACGACGGGCATACAGGGATCCTTGTAGACATGCAAAAACAAAATCAGCTCAGGCAACAAAGAGAAGAAGAAGAAAAAATTTAAAAGATCTCCAGATATCTTGCTGTGTCWCCCCACTAGCCCAAGCTGGCTTATTTCCACTTAGATTTATGAAAGAATGAAAGACGTGGCACTGGCTTTTTTTCTTATTTTTTTCTTTTTCTTTTTTGTCACAACTGAAAATAAGAGCAAAGCTGTGAAAAAAATGCACTTTAGGACATGAGTCTGTTACTGTGCACTCAAAGYCATAAGATGATGACAGTGTCCTGAATCATGGCTGAAGTTCAATTCCTTGTTTAAGAGGCTCTTCTGGGAAACCTTTCAGTGTTATCCAGCTACAAATAAAAAGAAAAAAAAAAGCACCTTCTCTGGTGATCTAGAGGTCATTCTCAAAGTATATGTTTTATGTCTGTGCTGCACTGAGTGTGTCTGACTCGAATCGTAACTTCCCTGTAGTACTGGCTGGTCTCTCTCATCACTACTGCAGCACCAGCGGGTAATAACAAACACAGTGAACCACTCCGTGGTGACCCTGCTCCTAACTGAATATTTACTGGCAGGCCCAGCATACCCCAAATTGGGCTGCAAAATAGTGAATTACAACAAGACTGCATCTGCCTTTTCTTTCCCCCCCCCCATCAAAAAGAGGGAGGTGGGGCGAATTATCAAACACCAGTTTGCTATGGGCACCGAGGGGCTGGGGAACAGCCCTTTGCTCTGCCCCCCCCCCCCCAGCCTTTTTCCCCCTGGCTTAATGAATTGAGGCGGCTCACCAAGGGCAGCGCAAGGAGCATCGGAGCCAGCACAAGGTAAGTGGTGGGAATGCACAGCCCAGAGGGGAAAGGGAAGGCAACCTCCTGCTTTTGGCAGCTAGAGCTATTAGATTACCTCGTCCTGTGCTGCAGACTCAGCTAAATAAAAACCTACTTGGCACTGAGGTTGCCAAAGTGCCTGAACACAAACAGGGAATCCTTTGCTTAAAATGTATTTGGGGAGAAAGGGAAGGGGGAATGATCTTAGATTTGTTGCAGATAGAGTCCTACATCTCCTCTATGGAAGCTCTTGTAAAAGCCTTTCATTCAAAGGGCAAAGCTGCAAGAGCTTGTTGTTCCTTRGACTGTAAATTAGAGCAGGAAAAATAATTTGTAACGTGTTCGCACTAGCAGAACATTCAATCTTTCAAGCTATTATCAAAGTTACCTCCAGGGGGAATAGAACATGCACAAAAGTTTTCAAAAAAAAAAAATAGCAAGAGACACCTTGCTGCCCTGTGAAGCAGCTAAATCAGTGCCACTTGTTGCTGATGATTTCCGTTCTGGGTGGGGTGCAGCTCTCAGTCGTGTTTATCAGGTTGGAGAGCACAACAGTGCTTACAAGTCAAAATCTTCAGCATCAGCTGACCAAAATGATAGCTGCATAGTCTCATTTAAAATGTGCATAACTTTAAGGGCACAGAATTTCATAAGCACTTACACAGCAGAAYGCATGCTGGAACATCATAAACATCTGAAATTTAGAACTCCAAAAATAAGAGAGAAGGCCTCAAGACACATGCATGGGTGGTTTGCACTGACTCTGGACAAACTGAGGCTGAAAACAAAGCACATATGCTTAAYAGTGAAGGTACACAACCACTGGAGCAGCATAGCAAGCTTGCTATGGTTCTCCATCAGGCAGTCTTCAGCTCGAGACTGGCTGGCCTTTAAATGAGATGTTTTAGTTCAGCCAGCAGCCTGGAGACAGGAATTACTGCATGAGATACTCTGGCCTGGGTTATATGAAGTTGGAGAACCTTGTCATGATCATCCCTTCTGTCTTCTGAGGCCTTTGGCTCGGTCAGGGAATTGAAGGCCAACCACTATGATGTGAGATACCATTTCCTAACAAAAGATCGGTGGTTTTTATTGTCCTTACAATAAATGTTTTAATATGAAGCCTATTTTTCTAAAGCGTTGGCTTCCCCAAGCYTAGAGGAAGTTGTCTCTGAACAGCAGTCTGGCTTATCATTGGTGTCTGGCTGTAGCACGTGCAGGTTTGAGCATGATGCTGGGAGGAGAGGGGCACCTGAGAAGACATCTGAGCAGGCAGTGAGACTCTGCTTTTGTAAAATCATTGTTGTACGTTTTAAATCCATGAAGCTTTTCTGATTTTCACCAGCTGAGGTTCTGCCTCATTATTCCAGAAAGAGACCATAATTTAATTGGATAAGATCTTCAAGCAGTGAAGCAAAGGGTGTGGGTAGTGATTTACTCCTCTTTGAAATTATAATCATCATCATTCATCTATTTAAAGAATCTTTAAACTTACCTGGGTAAGACTGTTTAATATGGTCAAAGCCTCGTGGTTTTCTTTTCTCATGACTCAGACAGAGCTGACCAGAGCTCCAAAGCTCTTCTCAACATACTCTTCATATTATGCTTTATTGTTTCTACCCTCCTTACTTTTGAAGCCTTCAGCTTATTGAAAAAGCTGCTGCAAATGTTCTTTCCACCACCTCTGCACAGGGAAAATGTGTCACTTTGGAAAAACACCCTGTTAACTTACGGCTAGTTCATCTTGCTAAATAACCCGAGCTGTGGCATGACTACTTCACAGTAAGTGGTCAAGTCAAGCCTCCTGCGTGAATGTATGCAGTCCACACAGCGGAAGTGGAGGTCACTAGGTTTGGTAGAAGTCCCTCTGGTGCAGGATAAGAAACCACAGAAGGGAGTCAGTGAAGAATGATTGCGTGGTAAATACAARTCAATGACTATCCCATACAGAGAAGAGCTAACGTTTTGAGGAGCATGGTGCCCAAGAATACTGGAGACGAACACACACAAAACACATGTTGTGTTCAAAAAACATTAACTGAGACTGACTAGCTCATTTTTAATGTAGCTGTCTTTTGTTCATGCAAAATTCAAATTTATGTTGAGCATCCTGTTACTTAGAGTATGGGTGCAAAACTCTTCTTAATAGGATGCACGATGCTAGTAGAGGCAAGGCTCGGCTGGCTTAGCACTGCAATTGCATCAGCCTCCTATTTGCATCCCACCACTGTCTCCCTTTGCACTTCTACATTAGCTGGAAGCTCTCACCTTCATCAACACAGCCTCTAATGCCTTCATTCTGCATCCCCAGCTCAAATGCTTCATTATGATCCTGAAATTAATTTTACAATATTCCTAAGCTTTGCCATCCCCATCACCTTCCCCCTCAACAGCATGTGCATTTGTTTTCCATTTCATTTCCTATACCTATTAGCACTATTAATATCATTTGTGTTGGGAATACTAAATCAGCACCAAGAGCCCGCAGTGCTGGTGCTCCGGCTGTGCCCCAGAGCTCCTGCAGCCTCCCAGAAGTGATAAGAGATAGGTATCAGCAGGCAGACGGGAGGAACGCAAGGAAGCAATGAGGCAGGATGGGTCGCTGCGACAGGCCACAGTAGCAGGCAGTTTCATCTCACTTGAAAATCTGAATGTACGTTACACAAGTATTTTCCTTCTCTGACTTGAAATCTCTTTTAAGACTTGCTCATGTTAGAGGACCTACAATGCCACCACCACCACTATGCAGATAGTAACTCCTCCGTCCTTTCAGTGCTCCCAGATGCTTCTGCCCCCACCTCTCGCAGCTTTTCTCCCAAGGAACCACAGAGGTAAGCTAGTTATTTTACTATCTATCAGCAATTCCCTGCTACCTGTGGATTCAGTTGGCCCGTTGCCTGCCGCGCGGCCAGAGCTGCTCCACGTGGGCAGGGCACCTTCYGGCAGCCCATGCCCAGGGAACACAGGGCGCCCCAGGCCCCTCCAGACCTGCACGGTGGGTCTGGCACGGCCTTGCCAGATGGCAAGCACCAAAGAAAGGATGTCCTTAAAGCAAAKCTCGCAGGTCCACGTAGGGCCACAATTTTACCCTGGAACAAACTTTTTGCCTCATCTTGTCAATCTATATGCTGTAAGACAGGGCTGCCCTTCCACGCTGTCTGTACAGTGCAGAGAYGCTCAGGCGGTGAACTAATCTGAAAATTTAGGTTGCCCTCATGCTATGAAAGATTGATTATAATYAATAAGGGATGAAGGTAGGTGGACCCTTGTGCTGTGGGGATTCAGAGTCAGCAGGTTTGGTAGGACTCTCTCAAGTTTCAGCCTTGACATCCAGGTCTGTATTTTAGGAAGCAGCCTTTGCTGGCTGAGTTGCAGAGATCAGACAGCAGTTAGAAATTAAAAAGTAACATATGCCAACTAGGGGAGGAAAGAAAAAAGAGACTGTGATTGTTCTCAAGCAGAAATTATGAAGTGTAGAAAACTGATACGGAAAATGGAATATATCAGGGACACAAGYGTGTCTGGAAAAGCTAAAAACAGTAAAGAATTTTAAGTAAATCTGACATAGGAGAAATTCTAG
>NW_028187034.1:1069903-1103111 GCF_003343005.1 Rhea americana | reverse complement strand
TTTTTGATACAGAGAAAACAGTGTTGCATAAGCTTTTATGGAACAAGCAATGTATATTGAACTTGCAGATCTGCATCCTATAGCTTTGTCCCCAATCCCTCCAAAATGCAAGGGGTCAAAGGAAGACAACACTGAAAGCTTTTTTCTGGACCTATCTACCTGTGAGAGGCTGTGATAGGTGCAGGAAATAAAACAGCAGGACTGGAAAAGAGAGCAGAGGATGGTTTGCATCAGACCATGACTGCCAGGTCCATGACAGCCTCAGCCTCACACCGACTGGAGGACAAAACAGGAGTCACAAAGCTCTGAATCTTTAAAGAGATCTTTATTTACAAGCAGAATTTCATTATATTAATGGCATCCCGTGCTCATTAATTGCACAATGAAGCTCCCTTGCCTAAGTGGCAACTGAATGTCTAAATATACTTAAGCATCTGAACTTCCAAAATGGACTTCCTCAAAACTGCAGAGTCCTTGGAGCCTCTTTTGCGTAAGGGCCCAGGCAGCAGAGTAGGGCATGGGATCGGCAGAGGGAGCATCCCGTCCCTGCGGCAGAGGGGGGCTGCTGCATGCAGGATACCCTGGCACAGACTGCTGGCGTCCTGGACGAAACAAACTGCCCGTTGTCTTCATCTTGTTTCTCTTGGCTTTCCCACTAATGTTTCTTCCATATTTCTTGGGTTTTGTGGTGGGGGGCTGCCTGTGGTTGGAAGGTCTCTTGGCTTCCCATCATAACATCTCRATAGGCAGCAGCAGGAGAGGAACAGAGCACTGCGAGGTAGTTAGCACTCAAATAGGTCAAGAGCTCACCTGGGTGTTGTGCATGACTGGGTTTTCCCAACTTTTTTTATTCTGAAACAAAATGAGGGCACGAGGGCAGTCAGCAGTGGTGAGACTGCAAATATAAAGCCAAGCCTCAGCGGTGCTGAGGAAAAGTACGTGAGGCAAGGAGGAGTTCATCTCACATATTTGCTCATCTGCAGGAAAGAGAAGTTATCAAATGCTGCCCAGGAACTACCGAGTGGGAAGCAGAGCACTCTGTGTTTCCTTCCCACCACCTCCTTCCTGMTGTCCAGGCTGAGCTCATGTTCTGAGAAGTTTCTCTCTTGGTGGAAGTAGCATGTCGAGCACCTCTCCTATCCTACAGCAAACTTGGTAGTCCCTTATTTTCAGTGTAGGCTAATGTGTGTGTAGACGTGTGCTTGTGCATCTGTAGAAAGTATAGCTAGTACCTGTTTAAATATGTGAATATGTGTGCTTGTTAGGAGCTCCACAATTTCTCCTGGAGTTTCCTTRTGTGTAAAATGGAGATAATAACACGTAATTACCTACCTTGCAGGGCTGTTGTAAGGACAAATTAACCAGTGCTTGTGTGGGTGTTTACAGATGAAAAGCATGATATTAACACTAAATATAATGATTGAATGTTGTAGAAAAGTTTGTATTTATTTATGGTGATTGAACTGAGACGAGAGTGTTCATTTCTTGCACAGTACCAAGTAGTTGTGGAAGATGAGAAGCTAAGTTTGGGGTAGCTGTCAGAGAAATGGTTAAAGATAATCTTTAACTTTACATTCTGATTATTTTATTATCTTAACTAAAGCAGSTGCAGAACAAGGGAGAAGAGAATAGAGGAACGAAAAAAGATTCAAGTTGGAGAGCAAAGGAAAGGAATGAAAATAAAATGCAATTAAAGGTCATGATTTCAGATAACAAAAATACAAAAACTGAATTGRAAAAGAAAAGATAGGGGAAATGAGGACAGGAGAAAGAAGAGAAACCTTGGGGCTTCATAGTGTTAAATTACCTCTGTACATGGAATTAGGAGAAAGTAAATACCGATTTAAAAGAGATACCAGAAACAATTGATGGAAAGCATATGCAGGGAAAGAAAAAGTGAGCGGGATGAAAAGGAAACCAGAGATGTGTTTAATTATTTTTGTTTTCATTTAATTAAATGTAATGGCATAATTCTTCAATATCCTACACTAAGAGAGGCAYCCCTTTGCAAACCTTAAAACAGGTAGTGGCAGGTAGTTTAGATGTTTTTTCCATGTATTCCATGGACAGGCTGGTGASAGTTAAGGTACGGGTGCTTTTGTCAGCCTGAGAATGGCCCTGTCTCCTTTCATTTGGCTTTCATGCTGTCTCTGGAGAATTAATGGGACAAATTCATTTCCATTGACTTCAGTGAAGCTGCAACAGGGGTGAATCCGACCAGTTCTCCCTGCTAAATGTAGCTGCCTCTATTGCGTGGCGAAACTGTGATCCAAAGGCTATTTCGGGTTAAACCCGGAACATTTTGTGATTAAACACACACACACACACACACACACACAAAAAAAAAAAAAAAGAAAAAGAAAAAAGAAAAGAAAAGAAAAACTTAATATTTATGATCGGTCAGAGAGGATGGATGGTATGTGGGTGGGTGAGCAGCCCTGAGGAGTGGCAAGGGGGGGGACCACGAGAAGGAATAGAACAGTGGTAAATAACCATCTCATTGCAGAGTTTGGGGACGAGACTGTCTTTCTCTGAGAATTGTCCTGGACTGAAGCGAAAAACATTGGCTGACATCCCTTCAGGGCCCTCTTCTCCTCYGCTGCTGCCTTCCTTTCCTCTCTTCTTCAGACCAGGCACCCTTTTCCCCTCAGCTCAGCAGTCTCCATACACACCTGCAAGCCTCAGCCCCATCTGCTCTCATGGCCTGTTTCTCTCTGCTTTCGCTTTTCTCCCTCTCCCATTCTCAAGCTCCCTTCTCAAACAACCAGCCAAATCCAGGATGACTCCGGTTCTTCACCTGGTGCTGGTTTCACATCTTTTTCTCGCACCTCAACATTTTTTTTGGCTGACTCACCCTCACCTCAACTCACTGACCTAAATTAATCCTTTCTGTAACTCAATTGACTAAAATTGACGTAAATGGAGTTACATCAGAGCTGAAATTAGCCCAGTCTGACTAAAATAGCACCTGCCTCTTCTACTGAAACATCATTTGTCTCTTCCCCACCTCTGCTCACATATCATGGTTTTAACATTTCTTCCTTTCTCTTCATCACTCTTCCTCTTACCCTCTTGCCAAGAAGAGGCTGCRCTCTTGGCAAGCCAGTACTGCCTTCTCCTCCTCTGCTTTGTCCCCACAGCAAAGGGTCTCTGTTCACGGCCATGCCTTGCGGCTCTCCAAGTCTGTTCAATAGCTTTTCATCTTCCATTGGAAGATATCATTTGCCGTCGCTTATGTTAGCGAGCCACAAGCTGAGTTCGGTTTGGTTGCAGTGGACACTCAACATGCCCACAGCAGAATTTGCGAGTCGAAATACTGARACACACAAAATGGAAGAGAGAAAGCAGGGAGAGGAGAAGCAATTTGCCAAAGGTCATACAGCAGGGCAACAGCAAAGYAGTGGCTTTCAAACTTCAAGCTCCTCTTCCTTTTCCATGACTACCTTTCTGCCAACCTATCACTTATCAACATCTCTTACAACCTTTTTCCTTGAGCCCTCACCTTCCTGCATGTTCTAACCATCTCCTTCACTTTCTTCCTCATCCCCTCTGGCTTCCTGACTTCTTTCTACTTGCCCTTGGGGCCTGACCATGTTGGCTAAGCTTCCTGGCCTYCTCTTGCAAAAACCTAGGCTGTTTCCAGCTCTGGTTGCTCTGTGCAGTGTGCTCCACCATTCATATCTGGGTATCTCTTTGGGGTAAGGTTTTATTCTGCAATTATACTCACTTATTTATTATCATGGCATATATATCTGCAGTGTTATGCAAACCGTAAAGGCTTCTAATTCTAAAGGTTACCATGGGCGTATCTTGTATTTACCTTCCAAATGCAGACAAGCTTAAAATAAAACGGACTGGCAGGCCACTGAGTTGATGAAGGCAGGGAATCATCACGAYCTAACTGATTTGCTAGGGCAGTGTTCACAAAACTATATTATCTAGTGCTGCAAATATACAGCTCTATCCACGCTTGCTCCGTTCCAGCTGACTGAATTAATTCCCCTGCATTGCTATGTAGTCTCATGATGGTATGTGGTCACATCAACCCAAAAGGCATTTATTCACTGGTTGCCCAGAGCAGCAGCGTATCCTTTTCTCATCCTAAATGTCAGGGCTGCCCAGTCTCACATATTGGGACTCACCAGTGGCACTTCTTGTTCCCCTGCAGAGTGTCACAGCTGCCTCTCTTTCATTTTGTGACGTTGAGTGCCAGCCACAGCTTTCTGGAGGTAACGGGCAGAGGCTTTGAYGCTGCTCTGCAGTGGGGCAATGTGTCCTCAAGCTTAAAGAGCCTTGCTGGATCTAATGCCATCCAGCCAAAGCCTAGCAGGAAAGCCACGTTATGTGGTGGCCTTGGTCACCACAGTACATCTCTGCATTGCCTTTTGCAATGTCACCTCAAACACTGGCGAAAGGGATACTTGAGGGAGCTGTTATTTGCTATTCACATTGCTTTGCTGTGTTGAAGGAGGATCAGAGGGCAACTACCTTACATAAGAGGATGCAATGATCCCACTACATTGCATTTGCAACTTGCAGGAAGAGTGGAAAGATAAATGAAATTTTTGTGAGAAATGCAAAATGCTAAGCCATTAGTTCCAGTCCTTCCCAAGATCATCCACTGTCTAATTGCATTTCCTGTCCTACTGTGGCTTAGGTCAATTGTTGGCATGGGGGAAAAAAATCCAGTCATCGCTTCCTCCACTAATTGGCAGTCTCAAAAGAGTGGATGTACGGCTATGAAGGCTGGAAACTCTCATCCTGTTTGTCAGGACAGAGATGCTCTAGGAGGGATGGAGAATGGCTACAGGCTGGGCTCTTCCTCAGGGGATGCAGTTRCCTCTCCAGCAAGGAAATAAATATGGAAGAGTGAGGAAGACAGGGTGAGGGAGTCTGACAAGCAGAAACATGTTGCTGAACCAGCCTTGCTATCCTTGGTCACTCTGGAGGAAAGATTTTAAAAAAGATCCCACTAAAGGATGGTAGGGCAAACAGAAAACAACAGGTGAGGAGGACAGGCCAACTCAGAGAGAGAGATCTACACATTCTCCATCTTCAGGAGGAAAAGGAGGATGGAAAAGCTCAGAGCCATGGCTTATTTCTGCTACAGCTGGACACACGGGCACTTGTGCGCCCAGGCTCCTTCTGTGTTTTTCATGAGGAGGCCAGCAGGGTAACCCACTGCAGCCTCAAAACAAAGAAAGGTGGGAAACAACATGTCTGGAAAGTATACATTTGAAGAAAGGAATCTCTTAAATATGATGCCCAGAGTGCTCAGATATTAATAGAAGAGAATGGCTTATGAATCTGGATTAGCTCAGAACCCATGTGATTATTTTTAAACCTCTAAGACTAAAACTGATAAACCTTCCTAAGAGAAATGCTGCTTATATTAAAATGAGTAAGAAATCTTGATTAATTGAGTTGCAAAAGAAATGGATCTAAAAGCAGTCACTGAGGGAACATAAGTGCATTATGCATTTGGGATTTGCCTTTGGAAGAATTCAAAGCCAAATCTTTCTGCCAATGCTGATCTGAAATAAAGATATTAAAAGCCAAGATTTAGGTGTCTGTAATCCTGGGGAGGGGTGGTCTGGCTCCTTGTCCATACGACATTGCTGCAGGACTAAGATGTTTCCTGCCTCTAAGAGTGTCATACTTAGAGGCTCTTCCCTACTGCAGTAGAGTCCAAAGTAGGAGTGCATCACGTGTCAAAATGTAGGCAGGGGCTCTGCTAGTTGCTCTTGGAGTGGATTTAGAGTGGATGGACTGCTATACTACTTGAGGTAACATTTTAGGCTGGGATGTTTGCTGCTGTGAAAAGCCCAGCTCCAGCTGAAGGGTGCTTTGCCCATAGCAAAGGCAGCCAGAACAGAGGTAGGAGACTTCAATCATTCTTTTTTCACTTTTTTTTTTCCTTGGCTTTTGTTCTGGATTTATAAGGCAAAATTAAACAGTAGATTCAAATGTAACTTCCTGTTGGGTTTTGTATGCATAGGTATAGCATGTCTCTCTGAAACAGCCTTCCAGGAGAAATTACAGGTCAGCTCCTTTTCTTTGTTTTCTCCAACTCAGACGAGTCGCTCATATCTGCTCCCTCTGACTTCACCATGGCACTACTGGAAAGAAATGCTGGCGAGTGAAAGAGGTGGAGCCTCTGGAGCTAGCCGTGCTTCTGATGATGCCATGAGCAGCTGACTTCTCATCCTTTACATTCCCTCTCTGCACGTTTTTAAGCTAAATGCACATCAGATGCCAAAGTATACTGACCAGTAAAGGGTATCTTCACACAGCACAGTTCTCCTACTTCTTAAAACCTCRCTATATTTCTCTTTGTGGTCATAAATATCAAATCTACTAGTTCTATCTCCAGGTCTAAGCCTACATTTCAGCCTTCTGCATCTCTCTTCAGAGAGTTCCTTTTCCTTGCCTACACTGCTCCCCTAAGAGGGTTTTGTTTTTGTTTTGGGGACTGAATTACCCTCTTAACTGTTCATTTTGTAGTTTAGGGTTCCCTTCTAATTTGCTCTTCCCACTTCCAAACCTCACAGTTTTATTCTTTCCGCATTCTTAGTAAACGCAGAAAGGAGTTCCCTTTTTTTGTTCTTTAAGCTCTCTGCATAGCCAAAACTTTGTAGACTCCGCAGCCTCATCTCCACTTCCCGCTGCTCTCATTTCCTCAATTGATACGCGGCTCCTTAAATTAAGTTGTTCACTCTTGGACCCATCACGTCTCTCTTGTGTTCCCGCCAGTGCCTGCCTCCTATCTGCCACACGGCATTTGGACATCTCATCCTTGTCATACCCATATAACTCTGCCTAGCTTACATCTTCTATCTCATCTTGCTTGCATTAGCTGATGGGTCTTCCGGCTCATTTTTCTGCACCACCATATCAAGACTGCTCAACCATTGCTTCCTTCTAGTCCATTCGCCATCCCTCTTGCCACTGCCTCTGCCTTGGATACCTCCAGCTTTCCTCCTGTGCTCCACTTCTTGCTTCCATCAACTCTTATCTGGACATTTTCTTCTCCAAAGAATCAGTAGCAATGTGCCCTGACAGGTGGCAAGGGCACAGGTAAGTGAATACAAGATGCTGCAGACTTGTTGCTGCCTTAACTTATGCACGCCCCCATTGCTGGTGTTCCTTTGTCTGTAAAGCGCACTGTAATTTGAGAGCTACAWAATTATAGCTGCAATTAAGCATCCTATTCAGAGACTGCATTGCTTATTCCCCACTATTTTCTTCAGCAAGATCTTCCATTCAGGGCTTGGCTCATTTGCAAAGGGACTCTACAGCTGTCTTTTTTTTTCCCCCACTTTTTTGCAAGAGAAACAAAAGTAAATGTAGGTGACATTGGTTTGTTTGTTTGTTTGTTTTAAGCTATTTCTTGCATTAATCCTGTGAAGTACGCAATATTTTCCTCATTTTACAGATGGGGAACGGAGGCCAAAAAAAATGATTTGACCAAGGTTTACAGTGTATCTTAGCTAAATTCTTAATCAAAAGTGTTTTTGAGTCCTTGCCCATATAGGAGTTGAAGGATTAAGCAAGAACTCTKAGTCAGCTTTATTTCTTACAGGAAACTGCCTCTATCTGTTGCCTTGTAAATGGGAGCAGACAGTGGAAAGCAGCAAAAGGCCTTTTTGTGTGTGCTCAGTCAGCAAATACCTCACTGCAAGAAATGATCCTGTGAACATAACTATTCCTTTTTGCTCTCTTCATAAGACTCTCTCACCTATTTACCCTCACACGGAAACAACAGCTGAAAGACTGAGTGGGAGGCCAGAAGCATTTGACTCAGCTGCGGCAAGTCTCCAATTCAGCAGCTACGCTTTCTCCCGGAGGCAGTGTAATATGACAGAAAGGAAGCATCTGAAAGCATTTCTTCATCTTCCAGATCGCGGTCTGCCGCGGCTGCAAAGTGACACACCTACCTTTCCCTGCCTGCAGCTCCTCAGGTTGCTGGAGGGGAGAACAGCAAAGGCAAACGCTTCTTCCTCTCCACCCTGAAATCACCTCGCTTGAGACTTTTTAGCTTTGCCAACACTTGGATGTGACTAATGCACCCATTCGTGTACGGGACCGGCAGCCCTYGCAAACAGATATTTGAGACTCAGGACGAGCGCGGTGCAGCCAGCTGTATGTGTAATGCTGTTCCCACAAGCTCCTGGATCCAGGCTGCGGAGAGCAGAGGCGAGAAGATGCAATTGCCGCCGAGCCTTTGCGATTATTTCTTTGGTGCCAGCCAGCACAGGGAAGGACTAGTGTTTAATAGCAGCTGTAGCACAGGCACATATATGTGTTTACTTTTCCATTTCTGGCAGCAAAGTCCCATTGCCTCAGCTAAACTGCAGCTGACAAATTGAAAAATGGAAATCTCTCTACTGTATTCTCTGTCCTTTGAGCCATTCTGATTTCTTTGCAAAACTCTTTTTTAACTAGTTTCTACTTTGCATGGAAAAGTCAAAATGTATTATAGATGACCAGGGACATCTTGATTGATCACGCTAGTTTATTTTGGAGGATAACTCGCTAGCACATGCAGGATCCAGTACGTGACTATTCTGTGATGAAATAATCCTTTATTTTTAATATCTCTTTTCTCTAGGGAAAAACTGGATGTAAAGGAAGGATGACAGGGTAGGCATCAGAATTTTATTCCTAAAGACTCAAGCACCCAAAGTTTTATAACAAGAGTTTGTAGCAGTGTATGTCACAAGAAAAACACCACTGGGAAATTTATCTAAGAATACATCAAGAGATGGGCTATTTAGAGACCGAAATTACACAGGAAGGACTGGCAAGAGAGATTTATGCCTAGGACAAGCACAGTTACAATTAATGCTAAATATAAGGTGTCATATCTTTATCTAATGCACAACCTGCACTGCCTTGCAAAGGAAAGTGAAGCAATTAGGCCCAAGTAACCAGAATATATGTGGGAGGTGTTTGAAGGCAGAAGACTTTAAACACTGTAATAGGGTTGGAGGAGGGTTACAGTAAGAGGTAACATTTCCTGATAGGTTAGTTTGCATCCTTTGGAAAATGTTTTGGAACCAGACCAGAAAAGTAAGCGAGACCTTAACCAGGGCTTGGCTGGGAGGACACCCAAACAAAGGTCAAAAGCAAAGAGACCCAACCCTGCCTATGCATACACAACCCCTTCGCTGAGTAACCCACAGGAAAAAAAAAATAAATGAAAGGGCTGATGTTGTAGGTTTGTGTGGGCTAGCAACTGCCTCAGCCCAATTTAAGAACAAAGTTCCTCTTTCTTCTTTCTCTTGAGCTACTGGTAGGTGCAGTGAGGGAAATCTGAGCCAAAATAATAACGAAGAACTTCATGTAGAGTGGAAACCGGGATTTGCTTGTCAATCCCAGGGAGGCAGGGCCAAGCACAAGAATTTTGCCCATCCCAACCCATCCCACCACCACATTTCTTCCGTAATCCTGAAAGGCTGAGTTACCTCCGTGCCAGAAGAAGGCAGTTTGTTTCACAGCTCTTTTTGGCAGTCTTTTAGGTGAGGCTGTCAGCTGGAGGGTCAGRGTATAGCAGAACGGACTGAATCATCAAACCAAAAAGTATACAAAATATGCTTGGTTGCAACGAATAGCTGGGAGAATTGGAGGGGAAGCAAGGTGCAAAGGGGGGGGGTATGATGCATGCATGCATCAGGAAAGGGGCGCTCGCAGCTTTTGCAMAGCTCTACACCCCAATTTATCCTATCAACCCACACACCACACTTTATCTTTTAGAGTGAGAGATGGGAACTAAATCCTTCATCACAGCAAACTGAATACTCTGTTGCTTTTACTTGGATGTGGGAAACATTTGCTTGCTTTTAAATATAAAGCTAAATATACATTTGTGAACCTACTGTTGCTTTCATGTGAAAGCCTTACCTGAATACAAAGGATTACATTGTGCAGCTACAAATGAATAGAGCAACAAGGATTAAAGAGATCTTATTTAGCCACACATGAAATAGCAAAGCTGATGGCAGCCTCTGGTACAGAAAAAATACAAGTAGTTCAATGAGCACAGGCACTAACAAAGCTGCGTCCCGTATGCATTTGTATACTGTGGTTGACTGACTGGGGCGTCTAAGATGGCATAAACTGAAGTTGAAGGTTTTCATACAGTTCAGGCACCTATTAGTGTTTTCACTTCTATGGAGCATCCGGAGTCTAATAAGGCACGAACTCATGTTGTGACTTGCCCTGTTGGGTGACCATCCCCTTTCTTCATCTGCCATTTATTTTCACAAAACTTGTAGGGGTGTAATTGGCTTTGAGGACTCTATCTTTCTGCAAGACTTGTTCAAAATCAGCCAGCAGTTCAAAACATATTAGAGAGATGGACAGACAAGCAGACAGATGCAAACACTATGATCATGTAAGTCATGTTTCCATAGGAAACTAGGCTAAAAGAACCTATATTAAGATTAATTTCTAAAGGGAATTTGATAGGCAGAAAAGTAGATCTCTGCGAAGCACAATTTCAAATTTTAAGTGAATTTCATGCTAGAAAAAGCATTTGATTGACAGTCTGGAAAACTAACATCYACCTTTTCATCTAAAGGAGAGGAATAGCACAGAAAAAGCTGAGTTGCCCCATCTCATCCTTGGATTTTTAGACTAGCTCACACCAACCACAGGTGATGGTATCTAGAGGAGACAAAGAACAACTCCAGAAGCTCTGATCCTACAGCCTTGTGTGTTTTCTCCCCATGAGCATTTAGGGCTAACCACAGCTGTAAAGCACTGCAGACGCTTCTGAATGTTTGTATTTCCCCACCGCCTTGCCTTCATCCTCATTTCTTTGCTCAGCGCCTGCACGGGCGGGGGGGGGTTGCCTCTCCTTCCGTGCATGCGCCGCCAGCTCCAGCGGGGCCGCAGTCCTGCGCAGGGCCCCTAGCAGCTCTCACGTAGCACGCAAAAGCATGATTTTACCATTAGAGCCCCCAGTCTCTCCGCTGCGACACGTGCGTARAGCCGGAGGTATTTATTCACGCTCCCCGCCAGAGACTTGGAGCAGCGCGGTTTGGTTCCCAGCTCCGACACGAGCCCGCTGGGTGGCCTCGGGCAAATCACTCCGTCAWCTTCTTGTCTGCAAACGGCCATCCTGCTGTTCTGGCGAGTCCCYGAAATGCTCTTGCTGCTTCTTTACCGGGCTTGGAAAAGGTCGGCTAGCAGCCAGCGGGGGCTCGTGGCCGCCTCAGCGCTTCGTCTGCGCTTGGCCCCGACCCCGCGGCCGGTACGCGTCCCCTCTCTCCCGACAAACAGGTAGCCGCTATGGCTTAAAAAAAAAGAAAAAAAAAAAGGAGGAAAAAAAAATCCTTACTAAATAAATTTTTGCATTTCCCCTCCCACAGCCATAGGGCTTTCCCCCCCCCCCAACACACCGCCCCGGCCTGGTTCCCCTCCGCTGGGGGGAGGCAGGGGGGTGTCTGCTCCGGCACCCCCGTCGTCCCCGGGAGCCCCCCGCCGGCGGCGGCGGCGGCGCGGGGCCGCTCCCGGCGGCGGGGCGGGCGCGGGCCGCGCCAGGTGAGGCGGTCCCTGCCCTGCCTTTCCCTCCTTCCGCAGCCTCCCCGGCCCGGCCCGGCGCTGCGGGCGGGCGGGTGCCGGCAGCATGGCGGAGTCCCAGGTGATCCTCCTGGACGACTCGCACGTCAACGAGAAGGTGACGGAGGCCCAGGCCCGCTTCTACTACAGCGAGGAGCAGCGCCGGGCCCTGGAGGCGCTGGTGGCCCGCGGCGAGGCGGCCTACAGGGAGAAGCTGAAGAAGGAGCAGCTCCGCGACTTCCTCTCCAGCCGGGAGCTGCAGGCCCTGCGGGCCGGCTGGCGGGGCTACGACGACCCCCAGGAAGGCGGCAAAGCGTTGCGGGGGCCCGGCGGCGAGACCCTCTCGCTGGCCTACTGGCCCGAGTGCTCCGACACTGAGGTGCCCCCGCTGGACTTGGGCTGGACCGACAAGACCTTCTACCGGGGCATCAGCCGCGTGGCCCTCTTCACGCACCCGCGCAAGGAGGACAGCGCGCCCCACGTCAAGCAGGTGGTGCGGGAGATGATCCAGCAGGCCCAGAAGGTAGGACCTGCTCCCGTCCCATCCGTCTGTCCATCCCCCTCCAAACCGTGGCCGTGGCGGTGCGGTTGGGCTTGGCGCCGCACGACCCACCGTCGGCTGCCTCGGCTTCCCGCACAGGCCTGCGGCGTGGCCGGGGGCAGCCATGGGTGTGGGAGCGGCGTGGGGGCCCAGCGGTGAGGGCCCGGCCGGGACGTGYGGGGTGGAAGGGTGCCAGGAGCCCTCCGACAGCCAGATTTTCTCCTCTGCCTCTTTCCACAGCAAAGCTGGAGAGCGTGGTGGGCCCCCAGCTCGTCGTGGTCGGTCCAGTACAGTTTATCATGCAATTGGTTGCCAGTCATAACAACAGCATGGTTTGCCAAAATGAAATAAGAGCTGGCGACCGGGATGGGGTTAACCATCCCCCTGGCCTCGTCCTGCGCTTTTGGACCAGGGGCTCATTTTGCCCTGTCCCCATCGGATGCATTGGTTCAGGGGAGCACACGTCGTGACGCTGTTCTCCTTGGACGTGCGGGTAGCCCTATTTAAACGCAGTGCTGCGAGCGCGTTCATGGCGCTTTTTTGTGGTCTCAGTACCATCCAGCCTTGATTGCCAGGCAGTCCGAGTCCAGACAACATGCGGCGGTTCTTCCTATTTATTTTTGGCTGGAAAGGACTGTTAGCGGTGACAGTGCACCTCTGGCAAGAAAACAAAGCAACCGGGAAGCTACAAGAGCATGCACAAGGATAGGTAGGGGACAACAGTGACATTTTTCTGGGTCCAGGTGAAGCTTCTGGGAAATATCAGGCAGGAAATGATTCCCTTCAGAGCTGACATGCACCCCAAGGAAAAGGGTAACAGCGTAAGGCCCTTCATTCCTGCTCTTAGTTTTGTTGCTTTCTGTGAGAGGCTAATTCAGTGGTTATTTCCTCCTCTCCTCCCCCTCCAGCCTCTCTCCAGACACAAACTATGTGCTCACCCCTTGCAGAGACTTGTTAAAACCAAACCTGCTGGGACACACAGAAAACTTTCCAGAATGGCATTAATTTGCGCTCTGTTCAGCTACCTGCTCACAGAGATACGTACACGCTCCATAACGACCGTGGAGAAACCAGACGCTGTAAAATACTTCCGTTCCAATTTGGTGTAACTTCACATCCTCTTTGCACTGGCATAAATGCCTCTGTATCTAAACATGGTGTGATGGTGGAGAAACCTGGCTCTTTTTGAAAGCTGTTCCTGGCACCTGAAAGTCATTAATTTCTTTGGAAATTTTTTTGCTGACCAGATGAACTGTGCCCCTCCCAGCTCAAAGGTGGTTTCATGTTTAACAGCCATTTAAGAGTTTAATGGCCTTTTTCCTAGATAAATATGCCTATTGTGTTCAGTTGAGCTGGCCTTGGAGAATAAAATCTCCAGGCAGCACCTTTTCATTCAGCAGTGTTGTGGCTGGGGGAGGTCTAAACAGGTAGTAGTAATATTTGGCACATGTCTGTGTGTAGCTTATCATCAGTGTTTAACAAGCATGCGTTAATTAAGCTATTTCGCTGCAATAAGATTGGCAAGTTAATGCTTGCCAGCCTTACATATCTAAGAAGAGCCAGGCACACCTATGCCCCTACAGATAAGTAGTGTTATTATCCATAGGGTAGACAGAAGAATGGGAAGAAAATTATTGCAGGGGTAGACATTCATGCTCTGACTTGTTGAATTTGGGAACACTCCTTGATAATCTTGACAGATCACTAACTATGACAGGGGGTTTGAGAAGTCTGTGACATATTAACAGTGAGGGTGCTCCCTATCTCAATTTGCCAGCTTGGAAGTGCCAGTTGCAAGGCAGTTGATCACCTGTCTGTGGAGGGGTACATTTTTCATGGGTTTAGTCCATGGCTATGCAAAGAAGCCCAGTTCAACTTAGAGACCCAAAGCACTGAGAGGGCTGTCCCTTCAAATTGCAAAGTCAATAGTAGGAGTTAAGTATTAGGGCATGCTAAAATTTCTGCAGGTATTGGACTCCTTGCAAACAGAGGGGATGGAAAGAAAACAAAATTCACACTTCTGCTAACTACTCACAATCAAGTCCTTATGTGAATGTTCTTTCTTCAGATGAATCCTATCTGGCGTATATGTTCCTGAATAACAGCATCCATATCAGAATGTGTGTATGGGGGAGAAAATAACATGCTTTAATTAATGCATGAAAATTTCAATTTTCATTTTTTTAATCATAATCTGTCTGTACAAAAGTTGCTTAGAAATAAAGTGGCATAAGTTCACTGTGTTTTATTTTTTTCAGAAGTTCTGATAACATTCCATGCATCTTACTACTTTGTGTGGAAAACAAGAACTAAGGTGGGACCTGAATTCAGTTGTTCTGCTTAGCAGAATTTAACAAGAATCTTACTATTATTTTACAATGGAGCTCCATCACAGGTCACCTGTATCAAGAACATGTTAATGATGGCAGTTCTTTTTCTTTCTTCTCCCCCCGCAAAGAAAAGCTTGTGTAAGCACTGCTGACAGAAAGAGCCTGGCAGAGCAGAGGTGATGGTTGTTGTTGGCTGTACAAACAGAGAGTCAGTAAGAACAGTCTAGGGGATGCCATTTACCATGGCATCCCTTCCCCAAAACCCCATTTGCTCATGGACACTTTCACAGGAAAGTGATCTCTGGTGGGAATTATTTCCCCTTTCACAAGGGGTCCTCCAACTCGAGCTGCTTAACAAAATTCTGTTGTTTGATCCATTCTTAAACTCCACTCACACCTTTTTGCATTGCCCCAACTCAGCCTGGCTTGTCCCTGTGACCTTGGGGTCCAGGGAATTTAGAATTTAGCCACGTTGCTTCCCAAGACACTGTCTGTGTGAGTGTTCCAACACACCAGGCTGACATTTCCCAGTAGGACTAGAAAAACAGTAGTTTCCGTCATTCATAGCCTTCCAAAGGAGAAGAATAAGTCTTCCTGGAAAAAAAAAAAGAAAAAAAAAAGAATGAATTGATATCTCTAATGATATGAAAGCTATAGAAAGTGTGGAGAGACAGAGAGGCAGAAAGAACATAAAAGCACATCATACAAGCTTCCCATAACCTTGTTTTTGTTGTTACTCATCCTATGAATGCTCAGGCTTGTCGGTTTGTCATGTCAGTGCAGCCTTTTGCTTTTCATTTTTTATACAAAATCTGTGCCTGGGAAGAGGGATTAGTTTTATATCAGAAAGATGTACATGTGAAGAGATGGAATGATCATTTTGCCTCGAAATCTAGAACATTCACAGTAGTCCCTTCTTGACAAGCACGAGATTTATATGCTTGAGCTTCAAAGAACATTCCTCGTGAATCCAGCCTTGACAGCAGAGTTCTCACAGGGAATTTGTAAAACAGAAAAATAATATTCTCATTGTTTGCACAATGCATTATGGCTGAGGAGTCGTGTTCCGACTCCTCTCTACATTCATTCTTCTATTACTCACCTTATGATAATTGCTAGAGTTGTATTTTTTACTCTTCTTTTTCAATCTTTTTTCAGTGTTCTTCTTTGTTTAAGAGCATCCTTACAAAGGCAAAGAGGGTTTCACAGTACTGAGAAAAACTGGGTATTTGGCTTTGGTGTTCTTCAAGCCTCTGAAGTAAGCCATCTTCTCCTAGAGGAAGGAGAACCCTCAAAAAGATTTATTAAGTTCCTTCCAAAGTGCAGCAGGAGCCGTGCCAGAAAATTATGATATTGTTGGAAGTCCTTGGGCATGTACATGTGTGTACTTTCATCTCCCCTATATCCTCCTCCTCCATATTCTGGTATCAGAGCTCTCCTTTATTTTGCACCAGTTCCTGGTGTTTTATTTAGTTGCCTATGTACTATCTTCTTCTTTGCAGATTATTGCAGTGGTCATGGATATATTTACAGATCGGGACATCTTCCAAGATATTGTTGATGCATCATATAAGCGTTGGATCCCTGTCTATATAATCCTAGATGAGGAGGGTGTGAAGCTTTTCTTGGAAATGTGCAGATGCCTTGACCTCAAGGACTTGCAGATCCAGGTAAGATATTCAATTATCTCTCACAGGTCAATGACCTTTTTAAGTTGTAATGTATTTGGAACTTACATGGATAAAGGGACACATCTCTTCCTCTCTATCAGTCACATCACATCACAGAACTTGAGACAGGGGTTGATGGAACACAGACAAATAAGAGAGTGTCTTGCTGATACAGAAGGAAAGAGACAAAATGGAAAGACCTGGATTATTTACCTTGTGAAGTAAAAATTTCTGTTTTGGAAGAAACTTGTCTGAGGAAAATCCTGTGGGTCTCCTATTAAAGGATTCAAACTCATCGAGAGTCCAGAATAATTCTTTGAATTATTGTTTGCATGTATCTCAGTTTTAGTACACATTTTATGAAATCAAGACTTTCCTCACCAGCGGTGACCTTCTGACCTCATCTGTAGCCTGTATGAGAATAAAAGACTGGGGAGCGTAGCTGCTCCCCAGTTCCACGACAGAGTGTGTCTTCATATAGTGGCCGCAGTATAGCAGAATAGTCAGTATAGTTTGGCTGGCACAAGCAGCCTCAATATACCTTCCATTATACACAGACTGAAATACTTTCTGTGTTTATACTTAGTACTTCCAACAGCCTTCCATTATACACAGACCGAAATACTTTGTGTGTTTATACTTAGTATTATGCTTCTTATTGTTTTAATACTTATTAGCCTAAAACACTATTACTGCTAGAGACTTGTTTCAGATACCGGAGAGGCTGCTATGCTGGAAACAACCTACAGGGTGCAAAGCTCATCCTTCTTGTGATCCAACTGGTTTCCTTGGTAGTGAAGGCAAAAGGTGCCTTTTTGCCTGGGGGAAGGGTAGATCTTCTATAGGCATTCAATTAATAGTTCCAAAAAGGAAAGTGTCAAGAGGCTCTGAAGACTAGAGGCTCTGAAGCTCATATTCAAGGACAGCCAGCTTAAATCTGGATGAAAATGACTTGCATACATCTGAACAATGCTCCTATGAACTACCATTCTGTTCTGCGTTTCTTGACTTCTTCATCAAAAAGTCATCCAGCCAAGCAGTTGTCTCATCTTTCTCCAAAAGAGAGATGGAAGTTTCCTTCTTCTGATGTCTTTGAAAGTGAGATACAGGCATCAGTATACTAGACCTGCTTCAAGCTTCAGGAGTATTCAGTGGCCTAGGCTTGAGTTTCTTTGGTACAAAACTGAAACAGCAGCAGTAACGCTTACTTGCCCTGATGCAAGTTTTCCAGTACTCTTCTCACCATGTCATCATGTGCAGGAATGATAACTTCAGTACTGAATATTTTCATTACTGGATAGAGTGGAAAAAGAGATGTCCTGGAATTTTAGTAAAAGTTGCAATGTTGTTGGAGAGATGAGTTCCTTTTTGTATGCCTCCTCCACCTTTACACAGCAGGTGGTCCCCTCCTGCTCCTCCTCTTACCTCCTTCTCCAGCACTATTTACACAGACTTTCCAGGCTAAAGCATGTCATCACAGAAGTGTTGCATGACAAGGTCACCCTTTCCAAATAGGTAGAGTTCAAACCAATGTTTATCAAAAGTGGTGGAAAACTCTTCTATCCCTTCTGTGCTTCCCGACTCTCAGAGCAGTACTTGCCGTTTTTCTTTAGACTCCTTCACCCAAAAAGTGCAAAACACAAACTGAACTAAAGAAGAATTGTTTAACATCCTTCTTTAGTTTAGTTCTTCACTCTTCTGCAGAGTTTCAGCCTTCCCTGTCCTTTCTCAGCTATCTCATACTGTACCTTGAATTGCCCACTTAGGGTCATTGTATTCCTTTCCCAGTGTGGCTGAGGTAGCTTTAGTTAGCCTTGTCAAGGTTAATGCATTTTTTTCCTTTCTATAGTGCCACACTGGCTGTTATGAAAGGACTGGGAAGACTCTTCCTCTAAGGAGAAAGAGGTCACGTGTCTTTCAAGGAAGATGAGCTCTTAGTATTCTGCCCTAATTGCTGTTGTTTTCTACCTGGCCCTGCATGTCTGTCAGCTAAGAAACAGCTGGTTGGTAATGCTTTTCTCCAAGGCTGGCTAGGGTGTATCTGGGCTGTTGTTTGTATCAGTACAGGCTTTGGCTACCCAAGGAATCTCCAACCAGGTACACTCTCTCATCTGAGGATTGGGGTCCCCACCCCATCCCACTGATCTAATGTGTCTAGGATTGTTTTGCACTTCTAGTGCTAAAGACCCATCTGTAAAGCAGAAAGCAAGCTGGACCTCCAGTCTTCTTCAGGTAGAATCATTTCATCCCCTGCTGTTGGATCACAGACGTTATTGGAATTGTCAAGGAAGAAACAGAGTCTCTAGTGCACTTAACTCTATCATTTCTCCATTTCTTATTTATGCAGTGTCTTCCTCTTGACCTCTGCTTTGATGCCTTAGTTTCTTCTACAGATTTTCAGCCGTCTTTTTGGGTAACCATTTTGCTTTCTTCTAGAAGACTTTAAGCAGTGGACCACAGTTTGTCAGCAAATGAAATTTCATACTTTTCCTCCCTGCCTTCTTCCTATCACTCCTTTGGAATGCTTCTGCAAGATTTACAGGATGGCTTTTCTTGGGAAGCTGCAGCTACGTGGGAGGTAACTTTAGGGTTTACAGGCAGGTTCTGGTCCCAGAGAAAGAGAGAGAGAGGGATGACACATTACCATGGACCTTCATTGCTGCAGGGTTAGGATGGTTATTCTGGCTTCTGTCATGCCCTTATTAGACGCTGAGATTGCTCTGTGCTTCCTGCCTTTTTGTTTTCATCTCTTTGTTAATCCAAAGCAGAGTGAGTACCTCGAAATTCTAATACAGGGAGGTTTATTGTTAACACTGGATTTTGCCCTTTGTCTATGCACAGTGCTGGGGATTTTCACAAAGATCCTTGCTATTTTATCTTTTTGAGATGACAAAGTGTTAAGATCTGCCCACAGTCTCACAGGAAGGAAACTGTTACAGGAGGGCAGTAACTCGCTCTGTGTAAGATAAAAAGTTCTTTACTGACTCTCAACATAAAATGAGAAAACATTGCTTTTTGTCTTATTTCAAGGCCAGAGTTCACTTGAAGTGCATTTAAATTCAACTATCTGCACATTCATCCTGGGATGTTAGTAAGATCACATCTTGTATGTATGAGTCATCGAGCTTCTTGAGCCTACAGGACATGGTTTGCCAGACTTCCGTTACGTTTCACACAAGGGTGTTCTGAGATCAAAATGAATCAAAGTTCTCATGGATAGAAAACTCATAGGTCCACAAAAAATCCCCCTCTTGTTAGCCAGAGGGGAGCCTCCTCACCAGGTTTTAGATGAGTTCTCTCCTCCATGCTTCTGCTAAGACTGCAGAAACAGATACTTCTGCTCAAAGACAGGGAGTTTACCTAGAGCTCCAAGCAAACCCAGCRAATGTGGTATTCACAGGAAGTTCATCTTCATGTTTAATTTTTAGATTGATTTTCCCAGCATGCAAGGAGTTCCTTTCCTTACTCTAGGAATTCTTAAATGTTACCTCAAGTTTCTTCCTCAGACTTTCTGGAGTTTATTTCATTTCACATATTAACCTCACAGCTTTCCTCGTCCAATCCTAAATCAAGTGAGGGAGGAAGCTGACCACGATGTGATGTAGGATACTTTTTTTTTTTTTTTAACGATCTGTTAGAGAATTCTTTTAGGTTGCTTGTGGCCTTTAGAAAAATGGGAGTTTCCAGGGCTCTCTTTTCCCAAAGACTCATCTAAATGATACCCAATAATGATATTGCCAGGCCATGTACAGCGAGGTGCATTCCATCCTACTCTACCTGCAAGTTCTACTATTACGTCCACAGAAATACTTTTTGCAAAACTGTTTAGGACAGAAACATAGGGTAAGCCCACAATCTTTCCCAGTATTATCTGGTGGAGGCTTCCAGATTGTGGTTGTTTTTGTGTCCCTGTATAAAATGAGCACCTAACACCTGTCTCTCCAACCTAGAGGTTTGCTCACCACAAAGGAGAACTCTGCACACCATGAAATAGAAAGATTCCTTGTCTGTTGTCACTATGGGTCTGCCCACATGAATCTCATGTGTCTACATAAATCTCCTCCTCTTTCATCCTTCTCCAGAATGTCCATCTCTAGAATTTTAGAGTGGAAAATAAGATATTTCTGGGGCCTCCCCATCAGTCCTGCCCTCAGCTGAAGTAATCATGCAAGGAAACAGAGCACAGGAGTTATCCCAACAGATGCTGCTGACTGAAGGGATCTAGTTTTTCTAAACAGCACCAGAAGGGGGATCACTATATTTTGAATAAACATAAGCAATGTACGGGACTGTTGAGTCAGTGTCATGCATCAGCTACTGTTTTGTTCTGTTGCCTGTCTATTATCTGTTTTAAATCTATTTGTGCCAACCATCCCAACCTGAAATAAAGATCTCTGCTTGCTCTGCAACATATAGGAGTGAAGGGACACATAGGATTCCCTAACAGAAGAAATTGCAACACTCGCCTTTAGGGTCCACCTTGTGTATCTCACCCCACCCAATACCAACTCTTGGCCACTGCTGCCCAGGTCTCTTTAGGGACAGCTAAGTGTCAGTCACAACACAGTCTCTCTCTGACCTTTTAAACTGGATTTAATTTAACTTTCTATGGATTATGGGTGAGGTTTAAAAGTGTGTCACAATAAAACAAGAAAGACTGATCCCTCTACTGTGTGTATTAGGATCTTTTGTCAGGCTCAAGTGTTACCAGTCTGCATAAGTTGCTGACAGGCAGAAGCAATTAATCTTTGCTTGTGATGAGGAGTGGCGCAAACCTGCATAAAGAAAATGTGGAAATATAACACAGGCTGCAGCTTCCAGAAGCCAGGATATGATAAACCTTAAGCAGGTGTTTACAACAGAAGCTTCAAGAAGAATAAAGATCTGGAGAAGTGTCTCTCTTCTATTTGGGAACTAACTGGTCCATTACCAAAATGTGTTACTACTGTAATATTAGTGCCCAAAGAAAATGGCTGAAATCTCACCTCATTTATATTTGCCTTTCCTCTTTTGCTGTTGTATAGTCTTCCGTACATGAACCCAAGCTTGTTCCTCCTCTGCACAAGCTTGATACATCAGTCTTCAAATGATCCAAGATCCTTCAAGGCAGAAAACATTATACAAATAACCTGTTAAGTGACTCGATGTTTATATGACTTTATGCTTTTTTCTGCACTTCAAGATGTATTTATGCCTCCTGTGCCTACTTTTTGTTCAAGCAGGTTTATATGTTCATCTGTTAGATTCTATCCCTTCTGTGCCTTTGTAAGTATTAAAGGTAGCTCAGTTAATGCAGAAATTCAAGTGTGCTTCTTTCTACCAAAATAAGGTGATGCAGCACGCACACCTAGTAAAATTGACACTTGTTAAACGTTAAGAAACTTTCTGCTTCCATGTAGGCTGATAATTCTTGATTCAGAAGTGCGTATTGTATATCAGAGCTGTTGACTGATGTGAAGAACAGAGGTCCTTTTTGACCTTGCAGACAATATTCCATGATTGATCCCAAATCCAATTTTATTCACTAAGGAAAAGATGATTTTAGGTGAACAGCCACTCAACTACAAATCTTATTCCAAATGCTGCAAAGGGCAACCTTCCTCCTGTGCTTTGCCTAACCTGCATTCAGCATCCCACACATATGACTCACTGCTGGGCCTTGGGCAAGTCACTTCATCTTTTTCTCTCAGATTCCTCTTCTCTAAAACAAGGTAATAATACTTTCAGCAGTGTTGGGAGGATTAATCAGCTAATGCCCACACAGAACTCCAGACAGATCAAGCAACAGATGAATGCAGAATACTAGTATCATTAGTTACTATTAGTCAGAATTTGTACTGCCACTGCTATATTTTTACTGAGGAAAATAGGAACAGTTTTGAAAGGTAAGAGTTATATTCAGAAAAAGTTTTTTTGAAAGAATTCTGCATTCTTATAATCACTTGTTCCTGCATTCCAATTTCTATAGCCTATCAATATTTGAGCTGTCAGTGAAGTTTGTATTATAGTACTTAGCACTTTGCAGGACCAAAGGCTGTAGTAGCATTAGCCAAATCCTCATGATTCTCTTACTCTGTAGATGGGGGAAGAATGAGATAAAGGTGAATTGACTTTCCCAAAGCATCACAGGAAACAGTGACACAACTGTGATTATACTTGGGACTCTCTGACTCCTAACCTTGGATTTATTCCTCTAGATCACAATAATTTTTACCTTTCATTCTTAAAGGATCCTTACAGAAATAGATGGTAGTCTAAACTTGTGTGTCAGAGTGGCAAGATAATTTGCTCTAAACTTACACTGACAATCAATGTGAGGGTTTTTTGTTGGCTTTTTGTCCTGTGAGGCAGGGCATTAATCTGTTTGGCAATTCAGTCTCAGACAGCCAGGACCCATGAACTGTTTTCAGCATCAGTCTGAGCAAAGTAACTCTCAGTCCAGTACATAAATGTGTTCTTACAGTAAATGCAGACACGCATCTGTTGAAGCAGATCATATAACCTTAAATCAGTGTTTTCTCTGTCCCTGGTAGTCTTTTGTTTTATTACTTGTAGGTTTGATGGTCAAATGGGGAAAAGCAAGATAGGAGATTCAGCGAGAGGTAATATCTTCTTCTAACTACTTCAGTTCCTCTCATGAAAGATTTTGCCTTCCTCTTCTCCTTGCTAATCTATTTGGGACATCAGTAGAGACACTTATCCTACTTCTTCTGTTCACAAAGAAGTTCTGTGTTCTTTCACTCTCCTCTGAACACTGATGAATCTAGGTGGACACTGTAAGTGTCTGGAGTTCTTAACAAAATGATAAAGGTCAGGGTTCTTTTGTTATAACAGACAGGAAATGTCCATATTCTGAGTAACAGAACTGTTTCCTCCTCTCTTCTACAATAATTAAATTGTCTAGTCTTCTAATTTTCCTAGTTTTTTTTTTTAACCTATATGTTCTTGGTGTCAAAGTACAAACACGAAAAGAGCCGAATTTGGGCCTGCCTCATATATTATCTTCCAAGGTACACTTTGGTGTGTGTACCTTGGAAGGTAATACACATACCTAACAGTGTCTTTTGGACTGCACAGGTGTTGAGAAGTTCTTTGGTGTTGTGGTCCTGATAGCCTAGTCTGGAGAACAGATCACAAGTCCTTTGGAATGGGCATCAGGCTTCAGAGAGTGCGTACATGATTCAGAGCTACCTCTGATTCATTCCTCTGAAAGGGCTGGAGATGGAGGATTATTTGATTTTGAAAGCATTGTCTTGCCAGAGGGCCAGGATGAATAGCTAGAGAGCAGGCAGAGTTATGAAGAAAATGACCTATTGGATAGGGCTATAAACTGATGGAGGGAAGTGACTTATACAGACAGGGGCTGACAACAGGGCCTTCGGTGCTGTGCTTTCCTTCTTATAGCCTTTCCGATTTCTGGTGGCTAATATAAAATGAGCTGTACTCTCAGATATAGTGAGATAATATGAGTGAAATGTTAAGACTTGGAGCTGGCAATTATCTAATTCTCTGCCCTATTTATTGTGACATTTTATCTTTTACCTCCCTGCTAGAACATCCGTATACGTTCTGTGACAGGAGTTGGGTTCTACATGCCAGCAGGGAAGATCAGAGGTACATTAGCATCCCGATTTCTGATGGTGGATGGTGAAAAAGTGGCCACAGGATCCTACAGGTGGGTTGCTGCTGCTTAAGGCAGAGCTATATTCTTCACATATAGAATAGCTTGTGGCTTTGCTAGAGTCTTCCTCCTATGTCATTCCCTTTCTTATCCCAGCCTTTATAATCTGTTTGCCACCTGTAGAAGTCAAGGAAGAGAATTTGCCCATTCTAATGGTCCATTTCAGTGTGATACAGATCCTTCCATTCTGCATCAGCTGGTGGCCAGTGAGGACTCCCCACCAGCCACAGTGGTCAGTTCTCTGCAGTGAAGTTTTGAGTCTGGAGACTCCTCCTGTTGATGCAGTGTTGCTTTTTTAAAGGATAAACTGTTCTTCAGAGTTGCAGGGTCTTTGTTTCACATCTGGTCTGCATGCTTAATAAAGAACAATAATAAAGAACTTCAAGTATTTATCTTGACCCAGCTTGGCAAGGGCGTATGGACTAATGGTACAGTTCTATGCATTCCCACATAGTAAATGTTTTAGATGTTGTTAGGTATGCTAAGTCAAGTAGGCACTCAAAAACCTAATGTCAGTTCTGTTTCCTCCTCTTAGCTTCACGTGGAGTTCATCTCATGTTGACAGAAACATCCTGCTAGTATTGACAGGACAGCATGTGGAGATGTTTGACATTGAGTTTCGTGAGCTCTATGCCATTTCAGAGGAAGTTAATTTCTACAAAGAACTAGGTATTGCTAATCCACTCCCTCGTGGAGCTGGTAAACTAGGCCTTCATTCCTCCACTGTGGCTCGGAAGATCATCAACCCCAAGTATGGTTTAGTGGCAGGGGCAACCCGTGGTGATATGATGCTCTGGGCTTCACGCCACAGGCAGGAGAACCAGGGGAATTTGGAAAAAGAGGAAACAAGTGAGTCGAATAAACGATTGAATCAGTTCCTGAATGACTTAATCACATTGGAGCAAGAGCTCCCAGAGATTGATCCACCTCTAGAGAACTTGAACAAGTTGAATCGGAGTCCTCAGAAGCTGTTCTGTCGGCTCCACGTGGACTTGAAAAATAAATCCAAATCTAGAGAATCTCTTCGTGACATGAAGAAAGAAGATGCACAGCCCAGCTCAAAACAAGGAAAACGTTTTGCCAGTGGGCTGTTCAGTCGCAAGGCCAAACGGTCTCCAGGCTCAAGCATTGAGGCCAATTCTTTTGCCAGTGAAGGACATTCAGGAGAAGACCTTGGGAACATGAAACTGGAATATGAACAGCTCAGCATAGGTCATGCCAGTGTTCGGAGTGCTGGAGGCATCTCAGGTAAAACCTCTCCCATCAGCACTTCCCTTCTTCTGTGGTCTTAGGCTTTTGCTTGTTTTGATCCTGGTCCATTGGTGCTAAAATGTACAACATAGGCACGTGCCAGTAGATCCTGTCATCACTTCAGTATTAAAATGACCAGGATCAAAGAAGAGTAAAAGCTGTACCAAATGAAGCATAATTCTGAGGCAACTTAATGGCAGTCTGATTGCAGGATTGGTATTTCTTATGTAAATGTTTTCTGATACTTGGCAGCAAGCAGGTATTGGGCAAACAGAGGGAAAGGTGAATGTCTCCTTCTGAAAAACAGGTTTTGTGTACAGTTCTTGAAATGATGTTAAAGTGCACTGCCCTAATAAATGGCAGCAGCATGTTCAGTGTCATAGTGGTGGACAGGGTGCAGACAAATTTCCAGTGTAATCCCTCCTTTCCTCATTTGGGTTTAGCTGACTGGATTTACTGTTAAAGTTACTAGTGTAGAAGAAAAGAAAGTATGTTTTCATGCTGAGGTGAGGGGCAAAGGAGTGGAGGACAAGGTAGATTTTTTTTAGTTTGCTTCTTTATCTCCTAAAATAGGGAAGAGGGTCATAAAAGGAGAAGCTATGAAGAGCTACTAGATCTCAGCCCTCCATTCTTCTTCTAATGCATGATTGATATTTTCACTATGTTCTTCCAAGGCTTCCTCTGGTTCAAGACACAAGTGATAAAGATTTCCCTCAGTTTATGGGTTAATAACTAACTTGCCAAGGTTTTAGATGTTTTGTCAGACTGAAGTAAATCTATGGACTATTCCACTTGGTTGTCTCCATCTCTCAGTTAGCTGTGCTTGCTGCCAAAGCATCCTGCTCCAACAGGTGAATGAACTAGTTTAGAGGAGAACATTTCTTCTCAATATGTCTGGCCAGGGACCATTCTGTGCTCTGATGAATGTGAAATGCAGGAGCAGAACAACTGAATTCGCTTGAGACTGCCATGTTGCGAGATGGAAGGACATTCTCCAGAGACCAAAAAAAAGGCAGAGTATTCGGAAAGTCTAAAATAGTGATTGTTTTCATTCTTAGAAATATTTCTGACTGAATGAAGGGCAGACTTAAAACTGCCAAATCAGCATGAGAGGCACTATAACAAGGCGTGGATGCTTAATTTAAGACCATAGCAGACCCATTTTAGGATGTGTGATTGGCATTTGGGGAGGCGGGAGAAAACTCTGCTCTTTGTGCTCTCTCCAAAACTCTTTATAGTCTCAGCATAGACAGTATATGCCGCTGGACCCCATTCCTGAGAGCTAGGAAAAGCAAAGTCCATAAAGACCTACGGGGAGATGTATGGGCATCTCTTTTTGGAGGAATGGACCGGAGAGCTTGCACTACCCTCTAGTGACAGAACTAGAGAACTGTGTAACCTCTGATTTGTGATTTGTTTCTCTAAAGAAGCATTTTATAATATCAGAGACTCCCTATGTTTCTCACTCTCAGCTCTTTTAAAGCAGACAGCATGCCATTCCCATATGTCATGGTGAAGTTATGCCTAGATTAAGGCATGAAGCAGGTGATTGATTTATCCAGTTGTACAGTGGGGCACTGAGCCCATTTGGGGCATCACACAGGCTAGGACAGCAGGGGTATCCTATCACTTTTCACATGATGGATGTAAGCCAGACAGCCTGGTGCTTGGTCTGGGCCACTTTCACCAAGAAATCATCATTGTATTTTGTTCAGATTTCATTTATACCATGGCTAGTTCCTGAGGGCTGGCACCTCTTTCAGTAAAGGGGAACATAGAATTGAGAATTTGGGACACCCAGTGTAGTTCCAAGCAAGCCAGCTTCAAAACTGGAAGTGCAGGGAAGCAGCTAAGGTCCAGCACACCAGGCTTCCTACTACGCTCTTCCTAACCTGGTAAGTCTTTCCAAGGAGTCAGTGCAGATATTTCCTGGTTTTATGCAAATGTGAAAATGCTTATTTGTGGTGACAATGTGAGACCTTACAGCTTTTGAAGTGTGGGGCAAGTAGGCTTAGGCTATCTGGTGTAAAACACTGGAGAAATATGACTACTTGTGTGTTGTTTTTGGATTTTAACCACTATTCTTTCTAAATTTCTCTAGTAGTCCAAAGCTGACATTTAAACAGAGATGGCAGAGGAAACATTATCGAGATAGAAATTCATGAGAAAGAGGAAAAAAATGATTTACCATGTAGTGTCCTGTGGCTACTTGGTCAGTAGCACATGCTTCTTTAGGGCTTAATAGAAACTTCTTGGGCATGGCTACGGAGTTGAGATCCAGCTGCGAGAAAAAATAGGAGGCACAAGATGGCTTTGAGCAGGCCTAGTGAAAACCAATGCTGTGCTACTCTGGGTTTCAGGATGAAGGTAAGAAGTGGAAATGAAGGCTAGAAGGAAGAGGGAAATGATGCTTGGTATGCAGTCAGGCTAGGATGCAATTATTCAGAGCTTCACAGTTTGAAATAGCTGCCCTTACCTTTTATAAAGATTAAACAGCACACTTAAGCCTTGTGGGTCTGTCTGTGCACACATCCTCCAAAGTCGCTATTAATTCTGTAGTACCACAGAGACACATTCCACCTTGCAAATGCATAGAAAGACCAGATCCACACATCACGTAGCTTGCAGAGTAATTGAAAGATGTTATTCAAGCAGGCTAAAGGTCAGGTTCAATCTTGTAAGAGCAAACGGTGATGAAGAGAATCAGTACTGGGAAGGAAGCAATAGAAGTGTATTTGGTGGCAGAGTCTGAAAATCTGGTTATTTACATAGTTTGAGGTGATACCTACAAGTCAGAATTGGAAGCATGGAAAACATGAGGGCTGCAGACATCTCCAAACAAAGTAATGTTGCATTAGGAAGACTGTTGCCAGCAGGTTGAGGGAAGTGATCCTGCCCCTCTACTCAGCCCTGGTGAGGCCTCATCTCGAGTACTGTGTCCAGTTCTGTGCTCCCCAGTACAAGAGAGACATGGAGCTATTGGAGAGAGTCCAGCAAAGGGCTACAAAGATGATCAGAGGGCTGCAGCATCTGCCCTATGAGGAATGGCTGCGAGAGCTGGGCCTGTTTAGCATGGGGAAGAGAAGACTGAGGGAGGATCTTATCAATGTGGATAAGTACCTGAAAGGAGGGTGTCAGGGGGATGGGGACAAACTCTTTTCAGTTGTCCTGTGTGACAGGACAAGAGGCAATGGGCAGAAATTGAAGCACAGGAAGTTCTGCCTGAACGTGAGGGGGGATTTCTTCCCTGTGAGAGTGACGGAGCACTGGAGCAGGTTGCCCAGGGAGGTTGTGGAGTCTCCTTCTCTGGAGATCTTCAAGGCCTGCCTGGATGCAACCCTGTCTAACATGCTGTAGGTGACCCTGCTGAGCAGGGAGGTTGGACTAGATGATCTCCAGAGGTCTCTTCCAACCTTACAGATTCTATGATTCTATGAATGTCCTGAACTAAGTGCTTAAAATAACACCCTGGGGTATCGTCTTAGCACAGTGCATGGAGATTGTGTTTTGTCTTGCAAGGTGTTCTTAAATCACATCATAAAATTGACACAATTCTTGAATTTCATTTTGCCTGCAAGGAGTGCAACAGCAACAGCTCCGCACCTGAACAGAATCGTGTTAATTTTATGCTGCTGCTGGGCAGACTGATCAGCAAAGACACTGACATCTGTATGCAGTTTCTGCAAAATACTGCAAGGGTTTGAAAGCTATATACCTTTGGAAGGCACAGGCTTTTTGTTTTGGTTTCTCCCTTGCAAACTGCAGTCAAAGTGGGCTGGTTCAGGAGGGTCTGCTACACTGAGTTTCTCTGTAGATCAGGCCTTCACTCCTGGTGAGTGCTAGTTGCAGAACATACATACTTCCTACTGGGGTTTTCAGTTTCTCTTCTAGGTGCTTCTTGCAACAAGAAAGGGGATTTACACTGAGCACTGCAATACCACCAAAAAACCTGCTTGGGTATCATTAGTACTTTTGAGCCAAAGTGGGACTGTGGGCAAGTGGCAAATGGAATTTTCAGCCCCTATTATAAAAAGAAAGAGAGAAATGCCTTTCAGTACATACAAGGAGAGTGTCTGCTCTAACTATAGAGGGTATGTAGAAAAATGCCAGAAGATAAGAGCAGAAGGAGTGGGCAGAATAAAGGAGTTGGGAATTAAGATTAAGCAGAGAAGGAATATGGATGCTTCTGAAAAATAAATGCGATGGTCTTGAATGTGATACAAACGGAGAGGGCAATGGGGGGTGGTGAGAAGACAGAAGTAATGACAAGCTTAGTAGTAATATACAGGATGGATCAAGGAGGGAACAGGCAGCAGAATAAAATGCCACAGGGAGGTGTGGGGAGGCAGCACTAACACATAGAGCAAAAGTCAGAGTAGGTTGTAGGCTGTAGTGCRGCCTCCTACACAGATGTGTTGAAGAAAGTGCAGGGGAGCAGGCAAAATGGAGAGAGGTCTTATCTTTCGTATCATCTTCTGGTAAGGAAAACTTTGATCAAATGCCTATAAACAAGAGTGACATGCTTCAGTCATAGTTCAGAGGCAGTGCCTGGGCTGGACTCATCTCGACTTCTCAGCAAGGTCAAGGCTTTTCGTTAGTGTATCACCTCTGACATCTTTCCTCCAAATTCTCTGTACTGACCACTGGCTCTAACTGCCTGGGGGATGTACATATACCTTACATCTGTAGCAATACATGAGTGGGGTCTGTCCTTGTTTGGAGTGACTACAAGCCATGCAGGAATCCTTCTTAGTACATACTACCTTGGGCTATACGTTGTGTAAACCTTGTTGACCTCAGAGCGCAGCAGAGCTCACTTCCTTGTAAAATCTTACGCAAACATGCTTTAGTATAGTGCTTGAAAAAAAATGCTGGGGCATCTGGACCAACATCTGGCTGTAATGAGGGAGATCAGACAGCAGTACAGGCATTGAAAAGTACAGATATTGGGAAGCAGAAGCAATCTATGGAGGAAGTAATGAAAAAAACTATGAAGATAAAAATTTGTGGCAGTGTACTATGTTACTTAACTGAGAGACACTGAGGCCTCAAGATTTCTCTTGCAACAAAAATGGTAGAAATATTGCCACTTCAGATGTTTAAAACTAGACTTGATAAAAAGCTCTGTGAAGAATGTGTGGGGATCAGATGGACGAGAGGACCCAATAGTTTGGTTTTTTTTTCAACCCTTACTCTTTGGCAGACCTCCCACCCAAGTCTTGGCCAGACTAGTTTTCAGTGCCAGCTGCGACCTAAGAATACCACTGTTCAAGCTGGGCTGGGTATAGGCCAGAGCCTGGAAAACACTTCTCTAGTGGTTTTCTCCACTGCACACTCTGACTTTGCTCCTATTTTAGTGCCTCTTCTTTCCACACAAGTAGGAAATAAAACCCCTAAAGAGTGCAGAGTAATGTAGGTCTAACACAAGGTGTATAACAACCAATGAGAGAGGACTGAAGTGTGAGTCAAAAACTTTATCTATATCTAATTTACTTAACATTATTTTAAACTTTTTATTCCAGGTAACCTGGGTCCAAACTCCACTATGAGCGATAAAAACAAACAGTCTACCTGTGTGTTATCTTGATGAGAAGGATTGTCTGCAGAACTGAAGACTGAACAAGCTGGAACATTCAGTTGACTGATTTTGAACCTACAGCACTGTCCTCACACAGTGGTCTGTCAAGCCACTGCATGGTCCTGGATGCACCTGGCACCCCCAGTTAAAGCACATTTACTGGGTGAAGCATAGACTTAGGATGGTCGGTCCCTTAAGTGAGGTCTAGCAATGAATGTATTAATTCACATGTGTGTGTCCATACATATTTTATATATAAATACAGCTGTGATGACTGGGTCTCAGAGCTTGTTCTGTGTCCAGATAAGTGCAGATTTTCTGTTCTACTTGCTGCTACTTCAGCCTGTCTAGCTACAGACTCAGAATCACTGTGCTGCGTTGTTTACTCTACTGCATTGCAGAAATGTCCTGGTCTGACTGGCTAGAAGGCTAAGTCCATTCAAAGTGGCAAATTCTGGTTGAAATGGTGATGTTTACAGACAGCATAGCAATTCTGTGTCCTCAAGGAGTCTTCCTGTAGATTCCTGTTGGCATTTTTCCACACAGAAATGAGTGGTTAGAGGAGAAGGGCTTGGCTCAAAACTGTTTGTTTCATGTCATAAAAATAGCAGTTGAACAAAGTGATTTTGCAATAATCTATAAAAGAGAAGAACAGGAATAGAGGAGGTTGTTTAACCTGCCACTGAAACTGGGCCTCAGGTGTAGGAAAAACGCTTTGTAAGGGGGCCTAGGCAGATCAGGGAGCAGTAATGCAGGCCTTCGACGGCTGTTATAAAACCCTGTTTGTTGCTAATTCAGTGACACTTCGCCATTCATGGCAATGGAATGATTAAAGGGGCACATTTTCAAGGTTGAAAAGAAGAAGCAGAGGAAGCAYACAAGCTTTCCAAATTTTCAAATATTCCTTTTTTTTTCTTTTTGAAGTTAATCTTTCCAAATTCTAAAACATGCCAAAATCAAGAGCTTTGACCCATAAGAATGGTCACATGCGATCAGACCAAAGGCTATCTAATCTGGTATCCTATCTCTGAGGATAGCCAGTAACAGGTGATCACAGAAGCGTAAAAATAAAGCTTGTATACAGAGATCTTTCCCTGACACTGTTGCAGCAGTCTTTAGACTCTCACAACTGGTAGTTCCTTCTGGACCTAGTGAATACACTTAGTTCCTTTTTAAAAATCCTTCTGTACTTTTGGCCTCCACAATGTTCTGTAGCAATGAACGCTGAGTTCGTTGTGTGGTATGAAAAAGAACTGTCTTCCAGCTGTTTAGTTTTCTTTTCTTTTAAGAGCCATCTTTTTTTCCTTGTACATGGAATCCACAGCAAAGACGAATGCTCCACTGCTAACACAGAATTAGCTGTTCCAAAGACTCTTCCAGGTGCTAGGTTACAGTAGTAGTTGTTACACTGAGGCAGCTGCTTGTAGTTGATGATAAAATGTGATTTACTGATTGATACAATAAGTAACTGCCTTTCCTGGGAGTGTATTTAACTTGAATGGCAAGCATATTTGCTTTACTCTGAGTTCACCCAGTAGAACATCTTGAGACCCTAAAAAACCAAAGGTATTGTGCTCTTTGTTAAACATGCTCATCCTCATTTGATAGGTATTCAGAGTCAACTAAATGCTTGCTACTCTATATAGGTATTCTATGTAGCCTTCTGGGAACAGGCTGTAGTTTTACAGCTAGGTCTGTCAGCTCTTATTATTGGCAGTGTTTCATAAAATTGCTCCTGGTAACGGGAGAGAAGAGGCATTGGAAGGGACACCATCACTTACACAGAGAAGTAATTTAATACATGAGTTATCCTATTGGCTTCCGGAGGACTGTTCGTGTGCCTAACACTACTTGCTGTATGTTTTCAAAATTGTCTAAAATAGCTTATTTTTGCTGTACTTCCATTATTCTCCAGATGTTTGAGACTTTTTTCCCCCTCCTTATATTTATTTCACTCTGTTACCAAAGATTAAAGATAAATTTATCAGGCTAATGTTGTTCCACTTTTTGTTCTCATAAGAATATTGTCATCTGGTACTTCCCTGTTCACAGAATCACAGAATGGGTAAGGTTGGAAGGGACCTCTGGAGATCATCTAGTCCAACCTCCCTGCTCAAGCAAGGTCATCTAGAGCACATTAGACAGGATTGCATCCAGACGAGTTTCTCCAGAGAAGGAGACTCCACAACTGAATCTGTTCTCCCAGACTTTTTAAATATTTATTTATTTTTTAATTGTGCAATAGGTTAATTAACTAATTAGTACCCTGTTGATGTATATGGTCAAGTGTTCCAGGAAGTCCTTTATCTCTGTGTTGTTATGTCTTTGTTGCTTCATCTTGGATGTAATGACTTAACAAAAAGCCAGAGCGGCTGATTTCACCTGCTCTTCGCTTCATTCTGTGCTTATTAATGCATTTTACTTTCTCTGGGCTGTGACAAATATGAAAACACTTTTTTTTTTTTTTTTTTAACCTTGCCAGCTAACAGGTTCTCCTTTTCAGTGCAAGTTTCATACCTGTGTGTCTTCTGCTTTGTTGCTACGCCAGTTCCTAAAGGGTAGTGTTCATTTCTTGTTTTTTTTTTAAACCCT
>NW_028187034.1:1056122-1069878 GCF_003343005.1 Rhea americana | reverse complement strand
ACAGGAGTTGAGTCTCATGCCTTGACTCCAGGGCTTAATGGAATTCCTTAGGCTTATTACATGTTGTTAAATTACTTAATTTAAAACAAACAAACAAACTTGCTTTTTTTGCATGATATGAATCTACTCCTTAAGCTCAGTGGGACTATTTGGGGACACACACAGCCTTGCTGATCCAGAGTGGATGCTTCAGACTCTGGTGAAACCTGTTCTTCACTGCCAGCAAGATCAGCTGAACTTGGACCAGTTGGCTGCTCTCATGGCAACAACTCTGAGGCTGGGTGAAGTGACTGAGTTTATTTTGACTAGTTTTGCTCACTGTGGTTCTTGAGGAGCCCTGGAAACCTGAGGCTGTGACCTGTAAAATGAGTCTCTACTGATAAAACATGGTTGATGGTGCTGGGGGGCAGAGAGGCAAGAAGCAATGGTTATGGGTTCTGTTGAAAGTCTGCTAACAGAGGCTGAAGGCACAGCAGTTCCTACAGCAGTTCTCAAACAAGCTGTCATTTGTTCCTTGCTCCAGAAGCCATTTTATTGGTACTAATGTAACCAAGTCACTAAGGGGGCCAGAAGGATGGGAAATATGTTTCTTGTTCTGTTACATTTTAAAGAACAAGATTAGCTCTCTGTGGAGTTTTCTGACCCTGGATGCCTGTTCTCTGGAACTTATTTACCCTTTGGCTCATCAGTTTGCTGATCTTTGTGGTATACCATGGGGCCTGCATTTGCAGTCCTGGCTTAGGATGGAGAGTAACAAAGCTGGGGCTCAAAGCTCTTTCTGGTGCAAAGTGGGGAGAGGTTCTGAATGAGCTTTTTGGCTGAATGCATGCCTTCTGGGTTTCTTTTGGTACGCATTTGTATATTTAATGTGTTTGTGTCCAGTGAATCATGCCAGAGACTTTTACTAAGTCAAATAAATAAACTCTTCACTGTTATATCCAGATAGTTTGTTCATTGGTGTCACTTTTAATTTGTCATCTGCAGTCCCTGGATTGTTGTGATTTTCTGACAAGAATCTGTACTGCCTGGATTAGAGCAAGTTTCCAATTTTGGGGTTCAAAAATGTAACACACGAACATCTTCAACCGCTGTGCTTGTTACCAGATGTGTGGGCAGCTAAATTCTCCACAAGTACAGTGTCCTGTGGCTTTGAGTACCTCGAGAGAGACTCTAATTCATTCCTGCTTTCTCATTGCTAGAGGAGGCTGCAGCAGATGTCCACTTCAGTTTCTCTTTGGTTTTTCATTTTTCACAACTGCTCTCTCTGTGGCTTAACTATATCTTGCTACAGCTATAAATGCATCTGACAAAGTGCTACCTCCCTTTCCATCTTTCCCACATAATTTGTACCCATCAGTAATGACATTTCATTTATGAGATTCAATCCCTCTGCTACATTTCCGTTTTACTTGGTACAATGTAATCCTTGACATTTAAGTAACTCCTCAGCTCTTGTTTCTCACGCTCCCTTTGTTGTATATACAAAAGCCTTTTAAAAAAATTCCTGACCATGTATCAGAATAAATTCAACCTCTGTTTTACTTTTGGGCATTAAGGTATATGAAAAAGTATTCATGGTAAACAAAATCTCCTTTCTTTCTCTGTTGAAAGTCCACATATCAATTGCATCCACATGATTTAAGAGGAGTCTGTTTAATTCAAGCGCATTTCACAGGACACATCAGGGCCCAATAGATCCTGAGCCACTTCTATAGAATATTAGCACTGCCATCTTCATATCTCTTTTCTTCTTCTGTACTTTTTTTAAGGGAGATTCTCCAAGAAAATAATATAAATTTGTCTTCCTCCCTTCTTTGCTGCTACTTTAATATTACATTAGTGTCCTGTTTCTTGACACTTTGGGGTATGCCCTTGCAAAATAAGGGAACAGTCCAGGAATGAATGACCTCTTCGTGTTCCTAGAGCTCATGTTCCCTGTCTGTAGCTGCTGAAGGAATGCAAATTTGAGAATCCTCATTAACGAGAAAGGCTTAGGAAAAGCATAAGCAGTGGCTGTAAGAACCGACTGGAAAAGACACCTACGGATGCAGGTGAACCACTAAGACCTTTATGCCTGCAGCAAGGCTGGCAGATGTTTACCTAACTCTTTGCACAACACTTATTTCTGATGTTTGTTGCAAGTTTAGGCATGTGTACATGGGAAAGTTAGGGTACAAAAAACACAATGTAATATACAGCACCCGAGCTGTTCCATTCTAGCTCATTATGAAGGCAATCTTGCCACGCTTTTTGGCAAGACAAGGAAGTAAGTGAGAATAATTGAGAAGTGTCTGCACAAGAACTTAGGGCAGAGTAACTGGTGTATCCTAAACTCAGAACATTTTTTCCCAACATAACTTCCTRACATCTTAAGTTTGGAGATGTTGCTAATACTCTCTCCCTTTCCAGCCTTTCTGCCTTTTCATTAGACTTGTGGGGTTTTGCTTTGGTTTTCTAAAACAGCCCTTCTGTCTGTCTTGGGTAGAAAGCAGCAACTTCTAGGTAATGGGGAATGCTGAGAAACGTAATTTTATAGACAGTGGATGTGTGAAATTACACATAATCAGGAAAACCAGCAGTATTTGTACAGAAAAGCTGCTGAAGCATAGWGGCAAACTAAAAAAAGATTTGAATAATGACGACAGGAATGTAGAACATAAAAATGAAAGGTTTTTTTCCTATTTAATACCTATATATACAGTAGCATAGCGAATGATCAGGGAGGTCAGGTCAAAGATGCTTTCCTTTTGTGAGTATTGACTGTATTTAGGAGGTCTTTTGCCTTTTTYTATTTATTTAAAGCAAAAAAGCTTCTACTGAATAGTGAACTTTATACAAACGTGCAAGGAAAAAAAGCACGTTCTGCCAGTGCGTTGTGGACTGATCAGCAATTTGTATGGACTTGGCAGTACATTTGGCACGTGCCTATTATGGGCTAAATGAACACTGGTGTTTCTTCAGCTAATGGACTTATCGAACCAGAGGGCTCTTACAAAAAGGATACTGCTTTCTGCAGTCACACCAACAGCCAGGATGAAGCACTAATAGCAAGGCTCCCTAGCCTCTGTGCTTTGGCAGACCTTAGAAGGTGACCTAACCAGTACTCCCAAGCCAATGGCTAAGACTTAATAATTAAATGAACACTAGAAAGTGGRGTGACATAGGAACTCTTTGCTGAAATCTGTAACCTTGTGATATGGCTGATGGAAAATACTGATCTGGGCTTCCCCTCAATGGGCTACACGCTAAAAGTAAGACGWGGTATGGGGGAAAAAGCTTGAGCATGTAAGAGAGCAGGCTGCTTGCCCCAGAGCCAGATCCTACACCAAGCAGAAATAACAAGGCTGTGTGTTGCATGCCAGCACGGTGTGTGGGATAGGAATGTCCGATGTCTGCATCTGCAGAGCTGCAGCAGCCTGGGTCTGGGGTTTTGCACAGTATATGAATTTTATACTTGAGTGTTTATGCTGCTTAACAAGCATTTGTGTCTGAAGTTTGCACTAGAAGCTGTAAGCGCTGCTGCTTAGTTATGAAGGGCAAAACCATACTTGCCCTTTCTTGCAATGTTTGGTGAGTGTTCTGCTTGAGAAATGCAAGGGCTGTTTTATTATTATGCTTTGGTTTTTCTGAAACTTCAGTACACGAGGAAGCAATAAGGAACTTCCAGGCAGCTGTAATCTAACTTACTTCTCTGGAGGGGACACTTCCAGAAGAAAGATAATTAAAAGGAAAAGCCAGCTCCTGAGAAATTACAATATATTTGGTGAAACTTGGTTATGAAATCTCAAGGTGGAGACGCTAGACAACCTTGGGAAAAGGGCATTTACTTCAAGTATTTGAAAAGAAAAGCTATTTAAACTTTGGAAGAACTATTGGTTTTATTGTTGCAATATTTATGATCCTCTCTTTATAGGTCACACAACCATTTCCTTAGTTATCCTTAATCTCCTACCAGAAATTCTTTCCCTCAGCTGGCAGTCCCCTTGCGCTGAGCACTTGCGCTACAGAAACGGAAAACAGCAAATCTAAACAAAGCGGGATCATTTATAGCCATCTTGCTAAGTGCATAACACATCTGCAGAAAGATCAGTTGCTCTGATTTAGCATGGCCATTAGATAACATATTGCTGCCACTGAAATGAAAAAACAGCTCTGTTTGGTGTCCTGAGGTATAACAGAGGTATAACAGCAGTAATCATAGATATCAGAGATGGAAAACGCCACTAGGACATCTAGTCCACTGCCCCAGCACAACACAAGGCAATTCACTAATGCACCTTTCCTAGGACTTGGTAAATTATTCTACCACTTGTTTGAGATTCTACTTCAGTCTAATAAATCTCATAGGAAGGATGTTACAAAATAATATTTCAGGAGAGATGCAGTAAGTAGAAATTCTGACAAGCACTGCACTGAAAAAATGACCTATCTCCTAGTTTATCAAAGCGTCTGCCGTTGCCCTTTCACGATGAGGACACTGTAATATATTCAATTCCTTTGTTCTGCATTTATGACTACAGCATTTTAATAAATCAAAAGTTTTCCGGAAGGAAAAGTTGGAGTGTTCTCTCCTGGTTTCTCACCATTTTCCAAACCACTTTTAAAGATGTTAATTCAGCTACAGAGYTGAAGTTATACTTCTGCAAAGCCCAATTAATTTCACCGCAGCCAATGGGGTTATGCTGGATTTTTCGCCRGAGTTACTGACAGCACAGTATGACCAACAGCTTCCTTTTCGCAGCCAAGGAGACAGACTCGCAAGAACAAAGAGCGAGACAGGCAAGCCCCGGCGCCAGCTCCAGATGCTGCACCCTGCGGCCAAACGGAGGGTGCCGTTCCAGGCAGGCTCCATCTTGTTTCAAAATCATCCATACAAGTAGCGCTTGGTGTAAGTAATCAGGAAGTCACCCAGGCAAGGCAGTATTGCTAACATAAGGAAACTCTTGCAAAAGCCTGCAGGATCTCTCTGCATTGAATAGCATTGCGCGGGGTGGGGGGGGGGGAGGGAAGGCAAGCATTTCTGGAGGAGCTGAAGTACTGCCTTGATAAATGCAGCCTCCTTGTCTCCTCGAGCACAGCCGTGATCTGGAGCATCCTGGAAGAGTAGCTGAAATGTGTACCTGCCTCACTTTTTGATGYGCTAGCAGTAGCCTGTGGAAGCAGGACCGTAAATTGGAATAGCTGCCAGGTCTGTTTTAGGCTCTGTAAGGGCCTAAMCAACAATAAGCAGTCCAGCAGCAAAAATCAAGCGTGGTCCAAAAATTAGAACTGAGCTGCTGAGGGCCTTCAAGAACGAACATGTTTTATTTAGCAAAGTCCTTGAATCYAGAACAGCAATCATAAAAGAAACAACATTTCAGGTGGGGGAAACATGAACAGAGGGCCAAATGCTGTTTTAGCCCCTGAGCTGACGAGTCTTCCTCCATTGCTGCCTGCATGAGATTTATCAGTGCCTCCTAGGAGAACATACTGTGGTATGAAGAGGTCCTGCAACTGCTCCCAGGAAWCTGTCTACAGGCTTCGCCTACACAGCTGCACCCTCCCAGCAGCTGATCTCAGGGCAGCCACAAGGAAGCGGCTGGCAGGTTTTCATCGAGGAGGTGACATGGAAAGCTAAGCTCACGAACTTGGTTTTGACTTCACTGCCAACAGCCACAGAACAAGTGTTGGGACAGGGAGTGAGTCATCGGGTTTGCAAATAGTCAGATTTGGGTAGTGAAGAAGAAGTAACTTGACCCACCCAGTTTTGCTGTTTTATTCCAGCACCAGCTGGAAGAGCTAGAAGCAAAGCCATGGAAAGGGGCTGCTGTCAGCTTCCTCGGGGTGGCCCACCACCCCTTGTGTGGTGACCCTGATCCACCTGCTTGCCATGTGCCTAGAAACTCGATCTGGGTGGCTTTATACTAGATGAGTCTTTCTCTGCAATTCTTCCTCCTGATGCTTGTAGCCCATTGCCCCTGTGCACCTCTGTTGTGCCTCTACATGCAGGTCTCCCCGCAGCTGATCAGTAAGAGGGGAAGGAGGAGGTTGCGGATGATGAGGGCCAGAAAGTGAGAATGCATGTGCATGTGTGTGCACACATGCGCACMTGTGTGCGAGTGACCAAATATGCCCTTCTGCATGCAACTCTGGCCCTACAGCCAAGAAGCCTCCCATATAGCTCCCCACTCCTTGCCATATACTGTCTTCCCCACACTGCTCCCACTGTCATCCTTGTTCTTCCTGGCACTGAGATTTTCAATAACCACGGCGTTATTTTTAACTGATCCCAGTTTAGGCTGTATTTCAAGCTGTTTTTCTCCTCCATCTTCCTCCGTCTATGATGCTCTCTTCCTAAACTGTTCTCACTTTCTGTCTGTAGCTCCTGCTGTAATTGACTCTGGCCCATTTGCAACTATCTGCTAGTAGTCCATGATCAACAGTCATAGGACAGAYCTTCAGAACACGTGTATGCGTGTGTGTGTGTGGTGGTGTGGTTTGGTTTTTTAAGTAAAATGTTATGCTTCCCCACCAAACACTAGACTTGGAAGCTTGAGGAGAAAAGGAAGAATGTGAAGGCAGAATAACACAGTGTAGAAGAGCTTAAATAGGAAATCGATAGTCAAAATTAAAGGCATTTTCTGTGGGGCTTTTCTCATTGGGCTGCCTGAAGGAGGCACAATTTCCCTCTCACTCAGATAGAAAACTGCTATCTCTTTTTCTCCCCCCTCCCAGAAAACATCCTGCAACACACACGTTTTCTGCTTTGCATTCTGCACATTTCACTGCCTCCATCTTCCAGCAACTTCTCAGTCTTTCGCCTGTTCTCCAGGCCTCGCTCCCTGTTTTCCCATATATTCTTCTTCTTCTTGCAAAGCATTGTGCTTGCTGCTGTGCCCAGCTCTCTCCAGCAAAGAAGGGCAGCCCCTTTGCCTACAGTCTTGGTTTCAATCCCTCTGGGAAGCATGGACAGCCACGCTAACTGTTACCAAGGATAGTCTCACCTTCATATGCATGCAGACTGAAGAGAAATGGCAACCATTCTGCTGGCTTTGATCTCATTAATAACAACAGACAACAGGAGCTCTTTTGAATATGAGGAAAAGCCTGAATTAAAATAAAAAATTAAACAACACACCCAATTAATTAGAACCGTAGCAAAAACTTGGAAACCTGCCATCCGAAATTACTATACAATCACAACTCCCAGCAGGAGGGAGAAAACAAAAAAGTTTTCACAGACTCCCATTTCTATGATTTAGGGGATGGAAAGCTTTCCCTAGCATCAGGCCTGGTCCTGCATGTTGTGTGGTATTACCAGATACGCAAAGGTTCCTTATTTCCCCTCTTGCATGTGCAACTACCTATCCACAGTCCCTGCAGCAGAGGGAAGGAGCTGGCAGGAATCTGCCCCAGCCTTCTTTTCCCAAACCCGTTTCTTCTGTTGTGAGACGGATGGGTGGCACACAGYAGTACATAAATGAGCACTGCACATGAAACTGCAGATAACTTGGGAGCAACGGGAACTCCAGTATGCATCTGAACCTGCAGTTTTTCTCTGGAAAATGGAGGGGGAAAGTGCCTCTAGCAGTTTCCCCATGTCTAGCTGTAAAATTCTAACRCTGTCCTGATGACAAGGATGGAGACACGACAATACAGTACTATAACTGCTTCCACATATCTATCCTTAGTTTCTATTTAGATTTCACTAAAGGTGAAATGAAACAGTTTTGCAGAGCTTTTTCTAGTGTTGAGCATCATACCTTTAACCAAGTTGATGGGATAGGGAGGTTAAACAGTAAATAAAATTTTGTTCAAAGAGTTGTGTGACCTTTAGCCTCAGCATAAATGCTCTAATCCTGACCCATAATTCATATATACACTGGTTCATTTTCAGCACTGAAAGTACAAAGCAGGCAACTTCCCCTGCCAAAATAGTGGGGGGGGGGAAGTGTTTTCTTTTCTTTTTTTTTTTTTTTTTTTTTTTTTTAAAAAAGAAAAAAAAGGACAGGCTGTTTGGTTAAAAGAATACAATATTAGTCAAAACATTTTCCTAATTGCTTTTTTTTCCATTAAAAAAAAACACATGTTAACATTGTTTTGCTGGAAATGGAGATATTTAAAATAGCTTCAAATAATGTTAATGAGGCATTGTTTTAATATTGCCTCCAGGAAAAACAAAGCAAAATACTATTATAAACTGTTCTCTCTGTAAGAGCAACTGCCACCATATTGGTAATTTTTTCCCTTTAGCTGTGGGCCGACAACTCTCTTTTTTTTCTGTTTCCTTTCAACAGCATTATGTGAGCACAACAGTACAACTAATTGAACTTCTGCTAAGTACTTGCCCATGATATGCATGATCTTCTCCTGTTACTGTTGCAAAAGTATGTCTTTTGCAGTTACAGCATATAAAAATAGGCACTGTCAAAATAAGCCTATTGTATTAGCAATAGTTATAGATGTGGACACGTCTAAAGCTTGAACACTAACAGTCATTAAAGATATTTCTGCAAGTTTTTGTAAAGCAGGAATGTTACCAGTAATCACCTAGCTGATGTACAAATTTGAAAATTACATTTGACATTATCTCCCTAATTTCCTCCTACTATTTCATTTAATTCTAGTATTCATTACTTCTTTTTTCCTTAAATTGCTTTTATGTTTATTCTCTACTGTTATAGGTGACCTAGAAAGGAAAAAATAATTGGGTTGAAATCTGCTCTTCTCTATTTTAAATACAAATCCTTTTTCCTATCCCTGTTCTTACAGCTCCCAGGCATTGAAGTCTTAGTTTCTTTTTCTCTTGCCTGTTCCCTGAAAAAAAACTATGTGAAGGATGCATAAGAATTGCTGAGAAACCTTTTCACCACTTAACTGAAGGTAAATGAAATAAAGGAATTTGCTGAATATTTAGCAAATATCTTTTCTGGAATTATTGAGATAAACACTTTTAAATAAGGATAATCRCTGTTTTAAACAGTGTCCAAATGTTTCCAGATACTCATAATTTATCTCTTTGGAATTTTGATGTCATATTCTTGCTGAACCTTCCTTAAAGTCYTCTAAGAAAAGGATAGATAAAAACACGACTTCCCAGGGAAAGAAGTAACCAAGAGAATAACCTAATCAGGCTGTCCTTACATATAACAAGAGAACATAATTTTTTTATTATTTTTTCACAAATCATCTTTTCAACAATTGACATCTTCCTGTTTTCAGTGCTGGTTGCATTTCAGAGGTGGATGAAGTACAGCATTGTATCATTTGTTAAAAACCATGTTTCATACCAAACTATTTAAACATAACACACAACAAAGCACCAGCATATACTTTACTATGACTTTCCAAAAGGTAATCCATCTGTATTAGTAATGCAGACACCTAAATAGATTATTTCTGTGCTCCATGGATAGCTGCTGCTTAAAATAGCTGAGATAGGAAAAAAGACAGCATGAGCACAGAGTACTTTTTCAGTATCAGTAGCTTTTACCTGACTGACTATTCAGAGTTCATTCAGGTACCATAATTTTTTAAAACCTAATAAGTCTATAAAAAAGGTTATAGCTCTGCTGGAAATAGACATTAAACCAAGTGTGAGCTCTAAGAAAACTGACTTTCAACTCCCAAATACCAAAGCTGCTGCTAGTGTTTTGACTCTTCGCATATCCACATTTAGGATTGTCCCAAACTGGCAGCACGCCCTGTTTTGAAAAGTCCCTTCATGCAGGCTGCTCCTGACCTGTATCTCCATCACATGCAGTGACAGAGATTGTCATTTGTGTCTCTGTTATCAAAATACATTTAATTTTTAAAGACACTTTAAACAGGGAGAGGGCGAGCATTTTCACAGCATAAGGAGGAGTGATCGAAAGAGTCAAAGGGCTGAAATCGACCTCAACACTAAAGGGTCTCTCTCCATTTCCCTCAGGCTGCACGCAACGTGGGGTTTGGTATGTTAAGACATTAGCAGGCAGAGTCCCAGCCTGTTTATGACAAAAACCAAAAGGAGCATTTCCACATACTGCAGTGATCCCTTTCCCCTGTGGCTTCAATGGTCTTTCACACTGTTTACCATCCACAGAGCAAAGATCTTTCAAAAGTTCTAACCCTAAGAAGTCCAACCTTTCCCAGCACCTGGAAATGCACCACAGCAATAGCGTAACACTGACACCCAGTGGATAAAAATAYGCAGTTTCATTAGCCAACTTTATCCCATTTTCTGGACAGTAACGGTGATAGGTGAGATGTGGAAAAAAACAGCAAGAATCAGGGTTTTTTTCTTAATTGTTTGAACTCTAGGAGACCCAGAAACTAGCATGAGAGTTGTGATTCCCCCCAAATCCAAATCTAGGTGGGAATCTAGGTGGGAACATCAGTCTTCCATTACTATTTCACACAAACCAGTACAATCTATTTGCTTGCTACAGTTCACATTTGCTCTGTAGAAAGAAACCACAGGCACAAAAAAGTGTGCTATCTTTTGCTACACTGAAATGAAAGTTYCTGGCTTCCTAGGTTTATGCAAAATAACTCTGTACACCTTCATCCTGCTTTCTATGTACTGCCACAAGCACAGCTGCAAGAACCCGGGCAAACCAAATGAAGGAGAAAGTTGCAGAAGTATACCAATGCAGGGAACTGGAATTTAAGCAGTGATTAAAAAAAAAAAAGAAAAAAAAAACTTATGGCAAAGACAAGGTCAGTATCTTGGGCAAATCCTTCTCTTCCAGTGCACAACCTATATTCGCTGTGTGCTAGTGATTTCTGCTTACACCAAGAAAAATACACACGGGAACAGCAGACACAGTCACTTCCTGCTCAGTAAATAAACACTGAGGAATAGAGGAGACACCTATACAACCCCAATTTATTCTCCTATTTCATTCTGATTTAYATTGTGTCTTCTGCATGTTTTAAAGCACTACAGCAGTAAATATACATACCCAGTATTAAGTCTCCATCATAATAGGACTTTTTTCCCCCACTGATCAATGAAAAAATGGGGAAGCCTTTAAAAGATTCAAGAATATTTACTGAGTCATATAGTCTAGGTTCACATGGATTTTGTCTGCTTCCAACATGCTTTTTCTATGACAGCAATATATGTTGTTTTTGCTGTACTCACAGCCATTCTTCCCAGTGATGACTAACTCACGAAAGGCTCTACGGCTCTTCCAAAGCAGACTGTGTTTTCACTGAACACCCAAAGGCCTCCTCAGTGTCATCCCATCTCTGTAGTTCTCTGTTCAACACCAAAATGTCCCCAAATTCTGTTGATCAGGTTATACGGAATTCTCCACCTTAGACTGAGCAAAAACATTGCACTGGCGTACAGCCCTGGGTGAGGTCAGGATGTGACCATCGTTACGGTAACAGCAGTCTTCAAATATACTGGAGAACCAGAATAAAGAGAATGAGAATGAGCCACTTAGCACATAAATTTGGCACAAGCAACGGTGCCCTCTCTCTCTCCTCTAGCTTACACACTTTCCACATACTTCCACTATTCCAGGTACTCCTCTCAGCACTGTCTTTGTATCTGTTCAAAGATTTATACACTCCTTTGCCCTGACAATCCTAAGACCTTCTTTGTCTCTTGTGGCTCCTGCTTACACCTCTCCATGTTTTTCCTTCCCTTTCCAAGATCAAGCAGCACTGCTCCAGGCCTGCTCTCAACGTCTTCCCAGTCTCGCAGCGTGGCCATGTTGCATCTCACCTCTGCTTTGGGCTCCCTCCAGGGGAGGTGTCCCCATGCCAGCACCTGCCTTGGTCCCTCACTGCCTGATCTCTGCAGCCCTATGTCTGGGTCAGCCCACTCAATGGATACCAAAGGCCAGCATTTATCTGTAATGCTTAAATTTACAAATGATTCTGTAGTCACCGTAAAATCACTTTTCACATGTTTTCAAGATTGCTATTCACAGCTTCTCTCCAAAAATCGTGGAAGTCATTTTTAGTCTGTACACCCTGCACAGCAAAACGACTGTAGATGTTCAGGATCGAGCTGTCCGGCGTGCCTCGTAGTCTAAAAGCCTTTGTTCCGAAGGAAACTGCAGCCAGTTTTCAAAGCATGAAGGGTAAAACACTGCTTTATGGAAGCTGAACAGCCAGACTCCTATCAGCCCTAACAAAGTGCAGATTCCATCTATAAATTTAAAACACATGGTAGCTGGGTAATCAGGTGAACCCAGATTAGTGACGGCTCCAAGGCTGCCTGCAACAGGCCCCGGTAGCTCAAGGCAAACCCAGAGGAAACAAGAACRCCAGCAGGAAACATATGGACCATAAAACACCCGTGCGGCGTCCCCCACGCTCTGTTCTTGTATGCGTATGTACAGATGTGGCCAAACACACGGACGCAGCCGAACAGCGCGGGGGGAGGGGGAAGCGAGAGCTGCCGCCATGCCACCTTGTAACCGACCCCCCCGCGCGCAGCCCTCCCCTCCCCCCGCAACGGGCGCCTCGGCGCCTCGCGCGCCCCGCGGCGCCCTGTCACGTGCGCCCCTGCCGGGGCCACGTGGGGCCGGACGCGCAGCGCACCGCCTTCCCCTCCCCGCTCCGCGCCGGAGGACGGGATTGACAGGTGAATCAACCAATCAAAGCACGGCGGTGCCGGCGGCCGCTCTCCTCCCCCACTCGYCCGCCGCTGCTGTTTCATCGGGCGGGCGACACCGTGGGCCGTTGCCAGTTAGATGCGGAGGCGCCTGCCCGCCGCCAATGGCCTCGCGAGCCGCACGACTGACTTTTTCCTTGCCCAATAGAATTGGCCGCTTCGGGGCGGGCGGTGTAGTGAGGGGAGGGGCGAAAGCCTAGAAGTCGTTGCGGACGGTGCTGTGTGTGGCGTTGTTACCGTTTCCCGGCAAGGGCGGCGATAGACAGCGCTATAGCCGTTAGCGTGTGTGCCTGCCGCCGTATCCCGGCTGTGAGGCTAGCAGATGAAGTGGACAGACTTAAGGACAACTGACATAGCCTCTCCTCCCGCCTCAGCAGAGGAGGGTCCGCGGACGGCGGCGAAAAGGCCGCCAAGGCCCGCAGCTCGGTGGGCGGGACTGCAGGCTAGCTGTGTTGTGACAGGCACATAAGGCCACCAATGGTTTGCGAGAGTACAACCTGCCACCCAATCCGCGCTGTGGGGAGGCGGAGCAACTAGGGGCGGGCAAGTGAGTGCCCCATTTAGGGGGCAAATCTTGCCGCCAACTGGCAGGAAGGAAGGAGGGGTAGGAGCCAGTGAAGGTTGCGGGGGGGGGGGAATGTAAACAAATGACAGTCAGCAAATACAACCAATCAGTGCGGGGGCAGTGACGAAGCAGCCCAATTAGAAGAGCCGAGAGGCAGGGTCCGCCTCTGATAGACAAGGGTCGTGGCTAATGGGCGGAGAGATCTCAGGGGCTCTTCCCAATGGGCAGCGTGCAAGGGCGGAAAGGGGAGAGGAGGGAGAGGACGAGCAGGCGATGGGCCCAATGAGCGCGGGGGTCGGGGCGGCGCCTTCCAATAGGCGGCGCGGGGGGCGGTGCGGGGGAGTGTCTCGGTGTGTTTGGGTTCGTGCTCCTCGGGGGAGGGAGACGGCGGCGAGGAAAGTTTTCGCATCTTGTGCGCGTTTGTTTTTTGGGTTCGCGTTTCCCCGGCGGACGGGCGGGCAGGCGGGCGGAGCCGCCTCCGGCACTGAGAAGAAGGGGGTTCAGCGCACCGCGGCGGCGCCTCAGCGGTGAGTGCGGGACAGGCCCCCTCCTCCCCCCACCTCCAGGCACCGGAGGAGCGGGCGGGCCGGCCCCGG
>NW_028187034.1:1002569-1055823 GCF_003343005.1 Rhea americana | reverse complement strand
CGCCGCCCCCTCCCCGCCGCGGCTGCGCGTCCCGCCGCCCCCTCCGGTTTTCCCCGCGGGACAACGCGGGCGGCCCCGAGGCCGCTGCTCGGCGCCGCGGCGCGCAGCGTTGCGCCCTCGGTGCCTCCCGCTGCCGAGCGCGGCCACCCTCGGGCCAGGAGCCGCCCGCCCGGAGCGAGCAGAGCGTAAAAGGGCGGAAGGACCCCGAGGAGCCTTTCCGTGGTTGGAGGGAAAAAGTGATTTGTGTAGTGTGGGGACAGTCCTGAGGTTATGTCGATACCACTACAAACCGCACTGGATGGGTTGAACATGCTGCTAGTTAAAATGTGTGTATGTGGGTGGGAGGAGTGTCCGTGCCTAGAGGTGTGTCCCAGGCACGCCAAAAAAAAAAAAAAAAAAAAAAAAAAAAAAGTTTACCGAGTAGGAAAATAAGCGAATGTTTGTTTCAAGAGACGCTTCGACAGCTTTGGATAACGCTGGTTGTAGCCTGGCATTCTGCACGCCCGTATTTTTTTCACGATACTGCATGTGGTAGCATCTAAATAGGACATAATTATTTTAATAAAACCGAGTTTTAACAGAGTGTTTTCCTGCTTAAAATAGACATGCTTAATACTGTACATGATACTTCATTTTTCCAAGTTTAACTTTGAAGGCTTTTACTAAGTAGGTTTGTTTCTGTATCTCTGTGTATAGCTTGCAGAGTACTTCTGGAATTACCTAATTCATTTTTTAATATATCCATAATAGTAATTATTAATAACTATTAATTTATTTTTAAGCATGACTTGCTAGGTTTCAGTGACCCAGTTTTTTATCCTCTACCAAAAACTGAATCTTAATTTTACTGAAAAGTAGTAGGTAAAACTTTGTGGTTTGTATAGCTCCGTATTTGAAAGATCTAGTTTACTTACTAGTCTCCAGCAATATTGTTATTCAGGTAAACTGGATTTTAGTTTTTAATGTAAGTGTTGTACGGGAAACAGCTTTAACTTACAGAATTGTTAAATAGCTACACAGATTCAACCTACATTGCAGTTTGTCGGTCTACAGTGCGATTTCTCAACGTTTTGGTAGTCTCTTACCATGGTCATGATGAGACATTTCTTGGGAAAGTGCTTGCTGTTGAAAAGCTGAGTAAATGCTCTCATCTGCTTCATTACCTGAGATCCTGAATTAAAAAAGATCAAGTTTTTCTGCACAACCTGCAGTTAGTGTAGTGACTGCAGTGTAGATTTCCCTCAAGAGTTGTTTGTAAGGGTAGCTTTTTGCTTGTGTTTGGTAACTCAATTGCAGGTAAAACTAGTCAGTCCTGCATAAAGAAGTAGCTCTGCAAAAGGTTGAGGTTGGGGAAGGAGGAGTGGAACCCCCTTGAGGTAGTAAGTTTACGTTAGTTTTCCTGTTGTGAAGTTTTGGGGGCAACAAGGATAATAATAAGCAGATCTTATTTCATAGAAATTAGGTGAGATTAGCATTATACTTTTTATTTTCACCTTGCCTAGAGGTATTGTAGATAAAAATTCTATTTGTGAATATACAATTTTATGTAAAACTATATAAACATGTACAAAATTAGCTCACAGTTGCCTGTGCTAATTGGTGAAGTTCTGATGTGCATACTTTCAGTCATGGTTTCTCTTTCTTCATAGAGGAAATTAAGTCCCTTAAGGTGGAAAGACTGGAACAATTGCAGCWGTAGTTATAAAATAGTTTGTGTATCCTGACTAAGCAGCTGTATGTATTAGTGCATTACTGCAGTTTTTACATAGCTGTAAATTTCTCTAGAGATCTAAGCTTTAATTTATAAATGAGGTTTTGCTATCTCAGATACTTTGAAAAAAGTCTTGAAGGTGTGAATCAGAGAAGTATTGTCTACCTGAGTTTGTGCGATTATGCATTCTCGTGAAATCATTGAGGTGGAATGTGTGTCACAGCTTTGCTTGGTGATGCGTATTTGATCATTAAAACTTCATATAGTGTATAGTTCACTAATGTTGGAGAATGACTTGAAGAGTGGAGAGCTTTAGGAGGAAATGATAAATAGTTCTGAGATACTATATTTTGCCTTGGATTTGCTTCCTTTCATAGGAAGTAGAAATACGTTTGTTATGCAGAAATAACGTATAGTATACATCATGTATGGAGATAGCTGCATCCAAAACAATGGAATGAATTAGAGGCCTGCCATACAATAAGTCATTTGAAAATGTGTTTAAATGGTTCTTGTTATTTGGGGGTTTGTTGTCCCCCCCGCTTCCTCATCCCCTGCCCCCAGCAAAATTAGTGTTTCTGCTCACAGAAGAGTTTGGATGTACAATTAAGCTATATCAACTGGAAATCATAAAATAAGCCTAAAACACAAGTCCTTTTAATTTTTTTAAGAAAAAAAAAGGAAAAAAATAGTTTAGTTATTGACTTTAATAAATTTATTAATAGTTTGTGTAATGATTCAGTTACTTTAGTCTGCATCTCCTGTGGAATGCAAAGGTTCTTGTCCTAGTTATTTATTGCTATTACCTTTTTTCCCCTCACAGTATCTTTTTATACGTAGATACTCGCTGGTTTGTACAGTAATAGTAATGATGATTAAGAGTCATCATTCTCTGCCTTCTTTCCCATGACTTTCCTCCGTAATTGCTCCCTAGTGCTATTAGATTCACGAATTCTGCAGTACATCTACAATTCTTTATTATTTTATTTTATTTTCCCACTTAAGCTTTTTCTACAAGTAATTTCTGGATCAGTATATCTGTTACTGTGAAGAATTGGTGGTGTTTGTCTTCATATGATATGCACAGTTAAGGGAGGGATCTGATGCCACCAAATGTAAACCATGGGTTTCCTTTTAACATGAAACTTTTCTGTGCCTTCCTCAGTGCTTATAATGTGTGTGCCTGAATTATCTTTGGAGTTGCTTGTAATGATTTTTGTTGTACTTTCAGAAATAACACTTGTGAAGTGTTGTATTATCTTGGGGAAAAAATAACAAGATGTCAATCTTCAGTTATAATAGGAAGGACTTAGCACAGATACGTGGAATTAACCGCTAAGAACATATATTTCTAATGGTTTAACCAACAAAAAATGAGGTTGGAATAGAATAAGGCTTCTGGATTCTTGCCGATAGACTTCCTTATCTTAATGTTTATTGTCTTTCTCTCTTTTCAGATAATGTACATATGCTAAGGTTGCTCTTTCAGCACATAGTGGAAGAGGGAATGAAGAATAATTATTAATTTGTTCTGAATCTAAACTAAACTTTCTGTTACCATCTGCTAATAGAAGTAGGGGCACTTTTGGTACTTGACCAGCTGTCACTGTCAGACAAGGAGTTGCCAGTTGGTATTTCTGCTTGTAGGTTGACTAGCGTAATATTAATCAGAATATTCTGACTTCTATTCCCTGTCATTTTCAGCAGATAGAAAAGCGCTCTCTCATATGTCTTTACATTTCTTCACTTTATGTTCCTCCTTTGCACTGCACAAAAACAGAGCATTTTTTTTGTTATTTGTTCTTCAGGGAAGTAAATATGTTTTACTGCAAAAATCTTGTGTATTTTTTTTCTGGTGGAACAGTAGGCAAAGAGTATATTAAATAAATTTTCCCTTYGCATTTTTGCAGCGGTAAGAAGGGAAGGGTGTTTTTGCAGTTATTATGGTTTGCATGTTGTAGGGGAATGTTCTGAGGTTTTAAAGTTTTCATCAGTGTGAGGGTTGTGGTTGGAGTTTGGATATGCTCTRTGTTTACCATGTAGTGAGCTATGGAGATGACCTTTTCCAGTTTCAGCTAGTCAGTACAGATTGCGTTTCTGGGCTTTGCCAGCTTTAGTAGTTCAGAAATCAGATATCTTGCGTGTATTTCCTGATATAATGTGTGGGGATTAGAGAAAACATAATGATTCCTCTATGAAAAATGTGGGGAAAAATGGTGCTTCATCTGAAACTTTCATTGTGTGGTTTTTTTTTTTTTTTTTTTTTTTTTTTTTTTTTTTTTTTTTAAGTATCTGTTTTAAAGGGTAAAATGAAAATTGAAAGCAGCTCTTAACCAGTTTAGCTTCTGGAACTGTGGACAAACATACTGTTTGACAGGAGAAATGGGAGGTACTGTAAGATAGTATTCGTGCTGCATAGTGTAGGAGACTGGTCAAAATGTAAAGTGTAAATTAGTAATCAGTACGTTTTGACTCTGTCAGGGAGAAGATTGAAGGCCAAAAATCTAATTAATGCATGAAAGCGTAAGAAGCAAAGTAGCAAAACAAAGGGTTGATAATTTTTAGATAGCTTGAGAGAGGAAACAGGTGATATAATTAAATATGAAGCCTGTTGAAGAGGAGCCCTGTAAATTATCCAGATGAGTAGCAATATAAGTAATTCATTAATACTCTTATAATTTCATCCTAGTTCTTGACAGTCCTATTAAAAAATACTACAGTGAGAAACTACTTCAAAAAGTTTTTAGAAGAAGTCTTAGAAGTCTTGAGAAATCTATTCTTTTGTGCTGTTTAATTTGGCAGTGGTCATAGCAGAACATAATTCTTACAAATACTGGTAACTTCCTTTAAGTTTGGAGGTTTTCAGATTTTAGCCTATATTTTAATAGTTAATTTAGTTTTTAATTTTTTTTTTTTCATTTCTCCAGTTGTCACATGTACTGGGACTGGTGTTCCTCTTAAAAGAAAAAAAAAAAAAAAAAAAAAAGCTTTGCAAGAAAGTTTCACAAATTAAAAGTATGTTTTAAATCAAGAAGCTAAATGTTTGCAAAGCCTTATGCCAGCATTCTTGTTTTAAGACTGATTTATTAAATCTGCACAGTATCAGAGTTGACAAAATTCTGGGCTGCTCTAAGGCAATCCTTACCAACTTTCTTGATCCTGTGACCTCTCTACAAAAATCTCATGGCTGTACCATGTGCGTTGTAAGAAATGTGTCCGCCCCAGGAGATGGAAGTAACTCTTCAGGGACTTGCTGGTCCGCTGTGAATTAAGCATGCATTGATYCTGGGGCAATTCAGCAGTGTTAATAGGAGTAGTCCCTCCTGTCTTGCTTCTTCCTATAGCTAAGAGTATAAATTACTCAGCAACCCTATGTCAGCACAGTCTAGTTAYAAATGTTGGTTGTCTGATGAACTGTGTGTAGCTGAAGAGATACAGGTTGCCCAACTCTTCTGTACATTTGAAAACCTTTTAATTCTCTGCTGGGAAAGTTTTCGTATCATTACAGACGTCTGATTGCTTTTTATGGAGATAAGCAAAATGCAATACAGCACATCTTATTTTCTTACTGCAGCCCACTGTAGAATCTCCTTTGGACATAGCATACCATAACTTTCTGATTAGAAGTTTTTTCAGAAGGTAGATTTTCTAGAAGATTAAATAAGCTGTACATTTACTAATACAATGAAACACTGTTTCAAATGTCCCACTTTTCTGCTTACACATTATGACTTAAGAAACCTTAAGTTAATATTATAAGTGAAAGCACTAGCTTAAAAAGTGGTGCCTTTCATATGAACTTAGGATAAAGTAGATGCTGATTTTTTTTTTTTTTTTTTTTTTTTTTTTTTTTTTTAGAGGAAGGCAGTTCATTCCCTTGGCCCAGCTTCTTACAGAAAACAAAATGTACTTCATTCCAAAATGAATTGTGATTCATCCTTGACCTGAAACAGTTGAAAATCACTTGTAACAATAAATAAATAAATAAAACACCTACTTTAGGATGTTGTTAGCTTGTTAGCGACTTCTGTGGTTTTAATATCTATCTTTGTTTACGCTCTCTAGGATTTTTCTAATTGAGATTTTTCCCAGTTACATTTCTGTGATTATATTAATTACACCGCTATAAATCTGTCGGTTTAATTCTGTGATGGAAAGTATTTATTCTCAAATTTGTGTTTGGATTTTAAGTTGAATTCAAACTGCTCCTAAGGGAGAAGCTGAAAGTATTTACTGTGGCACAAATGCATGTCCACAGAGGAAGTTTTACTGTTGCAGACCTGGTGATTTAAATTCATACCCTTCCATATATAATCAGGTTCTCAGAAGGATTTTGTTTTCAGGCTGTTGACTTTTGTGAGTTTCTGCTTTAGGGGAACGGCATTGTACCAGCTATGCATTCTTGCAATTAAAAATATAGGTGAATCTTTTTGGTAAGGAGAACAGGAATGAAAGAAAATCAAGCCACTGTGTGTGTTTGGGACCATTTATTGAAGTAGAGACCCCTTTTAACTGATGTGGCCAACAAACTCAAATATTTCATAGTTTTGAAATTTTTCTCCTGTTGGAAGGTTTTAAAGATGAATGCTGTCTTTAGGAGTACTCCCCTACCCCGATACGAAGTCTTTTTGTTGTGGTTTTAAATGGGTATGGTTGCTGTTATTTACAGTAATAATACTGGATGTTATATGGCATGTATTTTCTAGGCCTTTCGGAACAAAGCGAGATGCTAAAGCTTAAGCTGATTTTATTTTTCTAAAATTGCTCCTTTCACTTGGATAAATATTTGGGCAGTCATCCAGTGTTTGTCCACTTTCTGTGACTGGTATGGTGGCTGTAAGAAGGATATGTGCAGACTTTACTTGGTTTTCAGAGTCTTTGCTGTGCTTAATAAAAAGTTGGGGAAATATTACCCATGTTTTTGCTGATGCTAACTGCGCTGAATAAGACTTTTGCTGTATAGCTAGGCTTTCTCATTTATACTTCAGGAAAGAAGGTGTTTTATACTGTTTTCTATCCAGTAGTCAAAAATATTTTCTTAAAAGAAGTAATTACTTTAGTAAGCTTTATGAAACTTAGAGGAAATGAAACTAAGTGAAAGAAAACTTCCTGGGGAAGAAGAAAATTCAAAAATATCTCATTTATTGAAAAGTACATATTTTACTTGCTGCTATGTTAGCTTCAGCCATTTGGAAAACATTACAGTGCATCAGAGAAAATAGAATTTGCATAGGCATTGGAGCTTAGAGAGGTGTTGTTTGAAAAAAAAATTACTTGAAAGTACTGAGTCTGCTTATCGCTTAAGCTTGCATCCTCTCAAATAGCGATATTCCTCAAGTCCAGAGAAGTGCTTGATGTAACCTGCTTTTTTTTTTTGCTCTTACCAAGTACACATTGAATCCCTAGTTTTTTTCTCAAACTTTTGTCTCCTACTATAGCATTTAATTTTTTTTATAGAAAGCTGAAGTTTTTATAGTCAATTCCAGCACCTGAGGTTATATGGAAAATAGCAAGAATCACAAAATTTACAGTAGGATAAAGGAAAAGTGGCAATGTTGCTGTCTTATTTTTACATAGTGGCTTTTTACTCTACATATGATCCAGTAGACTGGCTGCCTGTAACTTTCCCCCCCCCCCCCTCTGGCTTTTTAAATTCTCAAGTACACAGAGAAGCAGCTGGAACTGCTTCTTTTCTGTTGGTAGTTAACTCCTCTGGCCCTTTCATATTTAAAGGGCCATTTTTCTTTCTTTTTCCTATCCTTGACAGTTCACATATTGCWGAAAAATGAATTGAAATTGAGAAGGACCTCCTGTTGATAAAATGGTACATGAGGTCATGCAGAAGTGCTTCAGAAGAAAGGTGGAAGTCTCATTGTATTGAACACTTCTATCACTGGCTACCAAACAGTGGAAAACACTCCTGCTCCTGACAATATAAAGTAGCGGTGGCCTCAGGGCAAGAATACAATGACATAATTGAACTGTTTTGTCTCTAGCTCTAAGTCTATACTTACCCAAGGCTGGATAGTGTTACTTTTACCAGTTTAGGTAATTAGATAAACTGATGCATGGGTACTATATATCAACTTTTTCCTGCTTGAACTGTGTGGAAGAAGTCTGATTATGTAAATTTACTAAATTAAAAGTAATTTTAGTTTTACAGACTTTAATTCAATCAACCTTTTTTCCCTTTGTACTACAGTTTTGAACATATGGTGATCAAAAGCCAAGATTTAAAAATGAGAAGCGTTTGAAACTAGGAGCAAATTCAAAGGCCTGTGTTTCTAGGTATGGTAGGACAGTCTCGACTGAAAATCAATTGTTTTGTATTGCGAGTGGGTAGCTGAAAGGTGGAGTTGCATAATCTTGAGCTAATAATAAGTACAGCTTGCCTATCTTTTAAATGCCACTTTTAGAGGGAATTAGATGTAAATATTGAAGAATTCTTTTGTACTAGCCCCAAAAGAGTGAAAATTGAGGCCCCAAACTTGCACGTTCTTGAGCAGGTCCAAAACTTCTCTCTTTAGTAGTTCCACATTCAGTAGTTCTAGGTGAGCATGCTTACCAGAGTTTGCAGTGTTGAAGACCAAAATTGTATTGCTGATAACTTTAATTTTGTTTTTGAATTAAAAAAAAAATTGCTCATAAAAAATTTAATGTGTTGCCTCATTTTTTTAAAGCAGATTGGAATAACGTTGTTAGAAAGCAAATTCATGAAAATGAGCTTCCTGTCATTTCTTAGGTGCATAAACACCTGAGGAGCACTATTCATATGGATGTTAAGCTATTAATATTGGTGAAGCCAAGCTCGGCAGCTGATTTTATTGAAAGTTGATGTTTGCTGCAGGTATAGTCTGTATTTATTTGCTTAACAACTTACTATTTGTTTTTTTTCCACAATAATAGTATTAAGAACTTGAACTTCTTTCTCTGCATATAAAATCATATTAGTAGGAAATCAAATAGAAAGTCTTCGTGTAAAACAAAAAACCCAGTTAATAATGACTCAATAAGTGTAAAATATGGAGCATTCATTTAAAATAAAATCAGGGTGTAAAAGGGAGGGGGGACAGCAAATTGTTACTTAAGCTTCATTCCCTCTGCCCAACCCTATCCCTGGCACTGTCTCAACCCATCCTGGATATAGAGGTTTACCCAAAATTGCATTACAGGATGTAGTGTTTTCATGATCTAAAGCTTCTCTGTGTGTAACAGTCAAACATAAGAAAGTAGTATCATGATTCCTGTAGGAGTTAGCACCAGCATTGCCACATTAGTGTGAATTTCCTATCAATGCAGCTCTTGTTGTGAAGATAACTCATAAAGAATAGTTCAGGAGGAGGATATTTTGATACTTTCCTGATACAGGAAGAAGGTGCAAACTGGTACAGTGTCTTTCAATCCTGTGATGTGTTCGAAAGGTTTTAGCAGTGCTCTTTATGAATAACTTCTGCAACTGTTGAAATTCAAATTCAATTGTCAGTGGATAACCCTCCCCTCCCTTTTTTCTCTGCTCATGCCTGCTTACTACCTTATCAGTTTTAATTTTGCTACTGCTGTTTTTGATAAACATGCTGTCGCGTAGGTCTTGAGGACTGTGACTTGTGGCTCAAAAGAAAACCTTTAATCCTTAATTGTCTTTCATGTTATAAACAGCTCAATGGGATGATTTTGTAGGGATGATCAGCAGAAAAGTAGTTATCTATAGCTTTCTGATTTAAAGTTGAGCTGTTGAGAAGCAGACCTCTTTGTCATGCTGAGTAAAATGTTTATTGTCTCTGATCTAGTGTGACATCCCCCTCCTCCTGCCACCTAAACTCAAGTCCTCTATGTTCTAAAGACATTCTCTTATTATGTGAATGTCCTGAAATAAAGGCTTGCCAGTGTCAAAACTGGTTTTGCTTCCACTGCTTTGGGAATGCTAGTATAAATGAATGGCTGGCACTTTGAGTCTCTTGACTCTACATCCTCGTGTTTGCCACCCAAAGCACCATTAAATTACATGGCGTTTGAAATACTCCTGCTAGATGACTGCTTGTATTACATTAGAATTTCCAGCATTGCTGCCATTATCAAGCAGAAGCAAGTAATAGGAGCCGTATAAAATAGTTCTTTTTTGTTCCTGAAAGCATTAGTTTGCAAGATCTGAGAGAGTAGAAGATGAGCAATTGAAAAGAATGASTTCTATTATGATACTTTGAACTTTGCTAAAAACTTCTTTTCATTGTGTTAACTGAATAAAACCTTGATTTAGAGTGAGAAAGTAGTTAGTAGCCACCTTATGTTTTAGCCGCTAGGTGCTGTAGTCATTACCAAATCTCTGTTATGTTGCTGCCGCTTAAGAGCGAGGAGAGAGAATGAATATTCTGTGCTGCAAAGAGCTTACAGCTGAAGGCAAGAAACAGATGGACACGGGTATGTCTTCAGAAAGACAGTGTTGATCAGTAAGATAGGGTACTCTCAGTAGCCTCACTTTCAACAGTTTTCCATAAACATTGTGGTAGAGTCATGAGGGGAAGAAGAAACAAAACAGAAATAGTTTTGAGGATGTTTTTGTGCATACTTCATTCAGACTGAAAGGACAGAATGGGACAAAGCACAAAGGAGTTTGGAAAACAACCAGTGGGCAGTCTTGGGCTACCTATATTTGGGACTTGACCTTGATGGCACCTGAGAAGTGATGTGTAATGTTAGGATAGGCTGCTGAGGCAGAGTATAGAGACAAATACCTTTTAGGTTAACTATAATCTGTTATGGATTGTTTAGCAAAAGCAGGGATCATTAAAGCTGGGATTCTTGATACTGTAAGATAAAATATAAGGAAAAATAACTTTTGTCCTTTATGAATTAGAAAGTGGCAAAAGGGTGTAAGAGTTTTTTTTAATAGTTTTTCATTTTGTTTTTCCTTTGTTGGAAGGAGGGATATTTAACACACTAAACATCACTTATATAAATGTTTCTGAAGACTAGAAAGATGACAGCACAATATTCTATCTTCAGCTCATATTTTAAGGATATCTTCAGATCCCAAGAACTAGAAACAGGATTTTCTGAATAAGAGTAAGTCTGACTTATGATTCTTGTGCAGCCCAGAGCTGCCTTTCTCTTGAAGAAGATGGTCTGGTAGCCACTGGATCAAGTTAAGAAAACTTCCATTTTTTTTAAAGGTTACATAGGCATGCGTTGAGAAGTACTACTCAGTACTACTTGCTCAGAARTAGCTCTGTAAATGATACTTGAAAAGAGAAGAATGCTTTTGCACTATTTTTTCTCATCTTCCCTTTAATGCTGAGTCAGAAAGGGAGACTTCTAATGAGAGAAGCCTAACAATTGTTTTACTGAGCAGCTCATGGTGTATAGTCATTCACTCATCAAAAAAATATTGAAGTCTTGAGCAGCACTCTATTCTACAAAAGTAATTTTGCTAATTTATGTTTTGACTGTTGATGTTAAATGATTCCAGTGCTATGATCTGAGGCTAGTGTTCTGCACATATGGGTTAATGACATTGCTTGTGTGTAGTCCTCTTATTCTTATGTTTCATTAGAAGAGTAGTATGGACTGTACGCATGGTATCTATTCCAAGTTACAGTTATTTATCTTGTTGAAAATAGCTGTGTCATATCTGCATGAACAGCTGAATCATTTTCCACATAGTATAGAAAGCACGAGTGCAAAGAAGTTAATATTGAACAAAGTCATGCAGCCAACATGGTTAAACGTAATAGATATTTTATCCCATGTCATGTTTTGCAGTAGAATGTTATGGTGATTTTGTGGTGTGCTCAGCTGACATTGCCAAGTACTGTTCTCTGGATTTTCCGTAGAATGAAGAATATTTCTGCCTTTCCATCTCTTTCTGGCTACTTTGTTTGAAGAGTTGTATCTTTAGTTCCTTTCTCCTAGAATGCATCTCCTGGATTTTCTTCCACCTAACTAATGAGGAAAGGTGGTACTAAATACTCCAGAAGATCGAAATAGTTAATCTACTGGCAAACGCTGGTAGTATCTGTCCTTTTCCTCCTCTGTTTCTAGTTCATTAGAATTGAGACTTAGTCTTGAAAAGTGAAGTGCTGCAAAGTGGTGAAGGGCTACAGTTGCCATACCTGCATAGTTCTGGGTGACCTTTATAGTAAATTATGACTGCTGCAGTGACACTCTGCCATAGTTGAGAAAATATGAAATATATTGTTTTGAAGTTGTGCATGATTTTAAGCCAAATTTCTGGTATCCTGATTGGGGAGGTGATACTTGGTATGTAGTTATGTCAGCAGTTGGCTTTTGTGGCACAGTTTTAGGCAGCCTGAAGACTTTTGAGCGAAGAGCATGCTCTTGGCTGCTTTGTTAGAATCATTCCCATATATAAGTCAGGACTGAGATTTAAACTTAAACTTTCTGCTGTCAAACATCTAGTTATCAATGGGATAGTTAAACCACAGTGATAACAAAGACCCTAATTTGTCTCCTGATGTATAGCTGGTAGTCAGAAGTTGAGTGAATGGAAATCATGCCCAGAAAGCTTAGTTAATGCCAGAAATCCAGAAAAAAAATATTTCAGTTTATAACAACTAGTCCAGTGACAGGAACTGTCACTACGTGATACTGCACATTAAGGATGAGCATTAGCCAACAAGGTGATGCAGTGAACTTAGAAATGTGCCACCTACTGGTTCTTACCTTCACAGTAAACTTTTTTTTTTTTTTAAAATGATGCTTAAATAAGAGCAGCTGGAATAACGTAACTTTTACAGTGCTGTTTTACTGGCTGTATAGTGGCAAACCAACAGCTTTGGATCTCTTTTCATTCCTAGAAATTGATTCAATTTTTGCAAAACCAAAATTGAAGCTCTTTCATCCTAGTTGTGGTTAAAACAGGGTGGTAGATTCTGAATGATTTGAAATGGGCTCAAGTGTTAACCAGTTCAGTGATGATATAGTACTATTTTTCTTTCACAATATGATTAAATACCCAAAGATTTGTAGGTAYTGGCATTCATTCTCATACATAATAATTAATATTTCAATGTTCTTGTAGGATTTCACAAGCACTTTCCTTGAGCACACTTGCCTTTATTATTATCTCAGTTCTCAGTATACAAGAAACCAGTTTCACCCAATTTTTTTTCCTAGCTGTGAATAGAAATATCATTTTAGAGCTTTGTACTATTTTGTTCCCAAAACTTGGTGAATGGTATTTCATTGTCAGTAGGAAATACTGTCACATGTGCTACACTTCTACTGTTTCTCCTGATTTGGATGGGAGGTGAGGGGAGAGAATCTAAAGATGATATATCTTCTTGATTGCAATCTGTTTCTTTCAGTTCTGTGCATCTGCAATACTGTGGTGTTCCTACAGAGGCAGCTTATGTGAGGCCACCAGAAAGGAGGCGCTTGCTGTAAGTAATGAACTTTGACTGCAAATATAGGAAAAAAAATGCAGTAATAACCAGCACTTCAGTAAAAACGTAGTTTAGGAGTCCTGATGCTCTTCGGGATGTTCTACAGCTTCATAGATTTTCTAACCCAGCCAAATGAGTCACTGCGCTTTGCTTTATTAGAACTACATGGAATCATAGAATAGTAAGRTTGGAAGAGAACCTCTGGAGATCATCTAGTCTAACCCGCAGCGTAGCCCGTACAGGGGATTGAACCCGTGACCTTGGCATTAGTAGTACCACACTCTAACCAACTGAGCTAAATCTGCCCCCCATACAGGAAAGTGTTTTGGGGGTTACACTATGCATGCATACAGTTCTAGTCTGTCAAGACAGGACTTCATTTGTTTAAGCCAGGAGCATGCAAGTATAATGAATTGTTTTGGTTTTTACAAGCTAATGCATCTTTGAGTCTGATCTTTCAGTATGCCTGGATATAGTGCTAGAATAGTGCTATAGTTATATATGTATATATATAGTTATATAGTGTATATATATGAAGTGCTATAGTTAATTGGGGTGGGGGAAGAGTAGTTGGTTAGAAGCTGTCATAGTACTTAGGGAGGCGGGGGAGGGGGGTGTTTTTCCCCTCCTCTGTTTGTTCTGTTAGAGGAGTTGGGGTTTTTTTGCCCCCCCCCCAACTTCCCCTTACTTCCATTGGTGGCAACTTAATCCAACTGTGTATACTTTCATTGCTAAAATTCTCACAATGCTGCCCAGGCAAGTAGATTCATACATCCTGAAGCACTGACTGCTGGCAGAAGTAGATACTTACTATAAGGGTTTGAATTAGGAGATTATGCATGGTATTTAAATTCTGTTCTGGCTGTGGTAGACACTAAGATTCTGCTTGTCTTAATAYCTCCTGCTCAGCTGCATATAGCACTCTGTCTTCACCCCAGACTACTTTCACTAGATTCTGGTCTTCTGAACTGCTTTAACTTTGTTAATTAACATTTATTATTACTGCAGAAACACGGGCCTAAATTTATCAGAATAACAAGAAGAGAATTCCTGACTTATATCAGAAATTAAATAGATGCTTATTGGAGGCTTTTTTTCGATTAGGAAGAGGAATCCACATTCCTTTCCATGAATAAAGTCCTGTGATGAGATAGGACAGGTTATTGGCATAAAATAGTAGCAGTTTTCTCTATTCCCATGGAGACATTAGTGGTCCAAAAGCATGCAGTGGTTTGGCTGGAACTCTAAATGCTTTTGCTAGATACTAATGATATGGTATCCAGCCTGTAACAACCCATTTCTGGGAAAAGCTGCTTTTTGGCCAGCTTCTGTAGAATCTCATATTCTCTGTCTTCAGATCCTATGCTGTCAGAAATGGCGCAGCCAGTTCGTTAGTCATGCTTTTTGGCTGATGCTGTCACTGGATAGGAGACGGGTGTCAAATATGCATGCTGATAGTGCTAAGTCCTCAGCAGCCTTTGGCTGTACCTGTCATTAGACATWGTGAACTAGACTGCATGGATTAATAATGGTGTTTTTAAGTGGCATTACATGGTATTTCTGAGATGTTTCAGGGAGACGGATGTTAGCTTTACTTTCTGAGAGCATTCTTTTCAGGAATTCAGTTTTTACTACCTTTTCTTTTTTAACCTGAAGTGTTTGTGAATCTATACAGAAATTTGAAAACTTAAAGACCACAAAGTGGATGACTATCACCTCTGCGTATTATTTGCAGTAGGTTTCAGTAGTGGAAGCATTTTCTTATCTCCTACCACCTACTGAAACTAGGTAGATGTAACTTTCTTCTCTTAGTTTGGCTAAGATGAAAACAGTGTTTCTTCAAAAGAGGAAATATTAGGAAGTGGTAAGTGTTAGGACTTCTTACTCATTTCAAKGTATGTATTCACCTATTACAAAACTAATCAAGAATTTGAAGTTTATTAGACTTCTGTCTCCAAAACCTCAGTTTGTAACAATGATTTAAAATGCCTTGCCTGGTAAAAGCACAGCCATTCTAGACTTGGACTTTGAGGCTGCTAATACCTTTGGGACGTCATAGTAATAAGGTGATAATGTATTTAATATAGATTTGCCTTGGAATGCTACTTCAAAGTGGCTGAGTAGACTATTGTGAGTATACTGTACCTGTGCTTTGGTAATCCCTTGACTGGCAGTTCATTTCTGGATGGAAAACTCAGTTTTATACCTCTAAATAATAAATACTTCAAACTATTAAATAAACAAATGCTTCAAAATTGTTAATAACTATTAAAAACTATAAAACTATTAATAAACTCTGAACAAACACTTTAAAGCTATTGTGAAAATATGATTAATAATGAGAAAACTATATATTGCTGCAAAAGATAATGTTTTCATCAGCTGGAAGATTATAATGCCTAGCTGGAATTATGCTATTYATTTTAGGAGGTTTTCCCATTCTACCTGTCTTGGTAGGTATGCCCTGTGAGGAAATGTTAGCCCTGTTTTCCATGCCTCTCCCTTCCCCCCTAAATGGTTTCAATGGCAGTAGTTTGTAGAAACTTTGATAATCATGGTAAATGATTCGGTTAGAGCATGGTGCTAATAATGCCAAGGTCGCGGGTTCSATCCCCATATGGGCCGCTCGTTTGAGGGGTGGACTAGATGACCTCCAGAGGTCCCTTCCAACCTTACTAATTTTATGGTTCTATGATTCTTTGGTAAATTCATGGAAAGGGAATTTGCTGTTCAATATCAATCTGACATTTTTGTCTTGCAGTACTGTGTAAAATAAGTTGTTAGTCCAATTTCCTGTATCTAATATTTAGTCTGCTAACTGGTTAGCTTGATCTCATTCTTCATTAAGTAGTCTTACTTCTCAAGTACTTTGGTGGGTCATAGAATAAAGTTTCTTAGTATTTTTCCCAAACTGACTGTCAGTATAAATTGTGTGGTGATGGGTGAGTGTTAAGTATATGAAACAATAAAAAGAATTACAGTTTAAACTTTTTCTCAAAGGTAGTTATTTTTAAATGCATCTCCAACAGTGATGCAACTTTTTATTCTGGAAAAGTCTAAAAATCCAGGCTTAGCAAATGCATGCTTTTTTGCAATGTGTGAAATTCTTGCCCACAAAAAATAATTTCCTAGACTAGGGTAGTATTTGAGGTAGAAGAATAGTGAGGAGAAGAGTACTTCTCCCCCCTAACTCTAGCTCAAAGCTTAGCCATTTCTCCCTCCCACCTCACATAATACCACATAAATTGCTTTTGGTTTGGAGGGGGCAGATCTTTGTTGCTTCTTTTCCAATTACAGTTTTCTGTTTCCCTTGCATGATCTTAATTAGATGAATATGGCTTTTTCTAAATGCATTGGAGATCAGGAGCAGCTCTGCTTCAGAGGGAATTGCCTTTCATTTTTACATGTTTTTTAATCTAGTGATGAACACAGTTGGCTGATGGTGGGAGTGTTTGTTTGTTTGTTTTTTAGGGTTTTGTTTTTGCACTGAATGTAGCCAGGACGGATCCTTGTGGGCTTTGGCAGCCCTTGGAAACTGTCGAAGGTAAAAAATGGAACAAAATTCAATATTGTATTCTTGAGAAAGTTGAAGATGAAAAAAATATTAACTTGTGTTAATTTTTAACCAACTAGCAGCTTATATTGCTGTCTTACATTTTTTACTGTGTTATTTTTAGGGGATTCGGATGGGAAGTTTTTTCARTAATTGCTTAATGGGATTTATGTTTGTCATCTAAAGTTGATACATAGTGTGGTTTTCTTTGAAAATAAATTAATTTATGATGATATTTTGCAGTCATTGGAATCAGTGAGTGATTAATTCCTACAAGTGATGAAGTTGCATTCAAACTTTGTTTTTCCTCTGGATGCTCTTACTTTCATCTCAGTATCTCTCAACATTCATTTAAAATGACAAAACTATTCTGTTCTTTTTCCATATGTTAAATTTTTATGTTGCTTTTGTACATTCATAACAAACTCCATGTAACATAAAACTGTAATGATTCAATATAATATGGGTAGACCATCTGTTTAAAAATTAACATTTTTTGTCTACATATCTAGGTAAAGACTAATGATTACAATGATGTATCAGCGTGACTGTGTTAAATAAGCAGTCTCATTTAAAATATAGTTCGGTATAGTATTGCCTTGCTGTTCAAACTGCTTTTTTCAGGTGTACCACGTACGCAAGATTGTGATCTTTGGAAGAGCACTTGTGTGCCTGTTTTGCTTTGTGCTCTTGTGAGAGAGTCTGAGATTTGCCTCCAGTTTTTGTTTACCATCTGTAGTTGTGACAGTTTGCGCAGCCTTGTTGCTCTTTTGGGGTTTGCCTGTGGGTCCTATCTGATTCAGACGTTAGAATTCACAGGAACCACAGTTGGTTTCACACTGATAAGCACTTCCTTTGCTGCTGCTCTCGTCAGAGGCTTAAGACCATTCTTCCCTCTATATCAAACGGACTGCACCATTTTCTTCCTTAGTCTGTATTTGATTGCAGCTGGCKCTCTGGAAGAAATAACGTAGCGGTATGAAAGACGTATATAGTGAGAGATGAGCCTGCTATCAATGGCTATGTATTTGATAGCCAGCAGATTTCAAGACAGTTGGATTCCAAACACACTTGCTAATGGGAGACTTACATTTCTACTTGAGGGAGGATCAGACCTGAAGAAGTTCCTTGTTCACTGGTATTACTTTTCAAGGTTTTATAAGTCCATCTAAGCTTGGCTTGAGTTTTACTGAAGAGCATAATTCATGAAGATCTCATCAGGTACCAAAAAGTYCCTTGGCAAATATGGTGCCATAGAGTGCAGCAGTGAAAAGATAGTATCTCTAAGGTGCTTTAATGAGTAAAAAGGCTGCAGTCGCATCATAAGTAATTTTGGCTGGTATATGCAAGAACTGTGAGAGGATTATTGTATTTTGTCCTTTGTAAGAGTGACTTTGTTCAAAGATGCTTGAGGGACAGATCTGAAAATCTAAGTGGACTGCCTCTAAACTTACATAATTTGATCCCCAGAGGACATCACTTAAGTGTATTGAATTTGAATGCTGTTGGATGCATTTACTTGGCCTTTCTGGCTTTCTGTAGTACAGACTTTACTGTTTTTTTAATTCTGTGTATCACATAAATAAACTAGCCTATATCTGATCTTTATTCCTCTATTCAGAAGCTAGTGAGCTTAAGAGGCGGTGTCGACAACATGAAATAAAGATATTGATCCTTCATATTTCGGCAGTAAGCAGTCAGTTTCTCGGCTGAGAATTCAATATCAGTTATAGATGACTGTTACAGAAGTTTGTCAGAGAGCTGGATTCCCATGGGTTTGGGAATCCCAAAATGCCTACTTTTGGCAACAAATAAACTTAAAATGCAGCACTGTTTTGCCCATAACCATGTGAATCTTTCCTTGAATGGGAATCGAGGATTCACATATGCAGAACATAACGATTGTATCGAATTAAGCTCAGTTTGTTGCCTGCTGCCCCATCTCCTGAAAGGGGCCAAGAGCAAACGGCATGGGAAAAATAAATAAAAAGTTCAGCAGAACTTCCTCTTGCAATCCCTGCAGCAGTCGGTGGCCCTACAGTCTTCCTGTACCAGCTGTGAGATAGCTTTTGGTGGGTTCCCCCCCACCCCCCGTGAATTTTTTGCAATAAATTACTGAGCATTTTTAAACCTCTGTTTCTCTTACTGCATTCTCTGAGCTATGGATAGTTCTAGTGTATTTAAACTGTTCTCTGTGGGACAGTTTGCTTATCTTTGTTTTTTGTAGCCCTTCTCTTTTTTTTTTTTTTTTTTTTTCCTTTTCTAGTTCTATTGCCAACTCTTTTTGGGATGTACTGGTTGATAGTTCCTTGTCTTCCTGGAGCAGTGTGTAAAAACTGGTATCAAATGTTGCTACTTCCCATCCCTCTGGTATTGAGGGAGATCTGAGAAGATAAACATAACAGCTTTTTTTTAAAAAATCATATTTAAATTCTCTTAGCACTGTGAGTGAATACTGACTGAACCTAGTGTTTTTTTGTTTGTTTGTTTTATAAGCTTTTTCTTATGCTTCTGGAGCTCAAGTTCTGTCTTGCTTGTTTCTCTGTTTTAAAAGATGATGTCAAAACTCAGCCAGTTCAGTGCTACAGTAATCCTTCTGACCAAAGCCTCAAATTGTCCAGCTGACAATTTATGGAGCTTTCCAATTATTTGAATCCAATATTGCAAATTCATTTTCAGAAAGTCCCAGAATCTYCCTGCTCTGGAAGCTCCAAAATCAACCTCAGCGTGGTTGAGTACCATGGACAGGGACTGGTCTGCGTGTGCCCATGAGATGCCCTGTCCAGGAGAAATACTTGTCAAATGTAGCAAGTTCTTGGCATACATATGTATAATACAAGTCTTGTTTAGCATTTGATACTTAAGATTATTGATTATTTGCTTCAGGGAGAATATCTTGGCCCCTCTTTCTCTTTCTTTCAACCTCACAACTGTCTATTTCCCAGCACTCTGTTCTGGTCAGTCTTCATCTTGGAAAGGAAATTTCTCCAACATGCAGCTTGTGCTCAGGAAATCCACTACTTCATGAGATCACAATAAAGTTCTYCTACTACTAATACAGTCTAATTCCAAATTCCTTTAAGAATGYTTTGTATGTTATTTCACTTGAGTTGCTGCTCTTTTTGTTTACTTAATATTCTTGTTAAAGTGACAAGCTCCAGTCTTGTATGTGTTAACCTCCCTAGGTGACAAGCTGTAGGGACTGGGCTGACATTTAGGTTTATCTCCCATTAATCTCATATGAATCTATCATATCCTCTCCCCTTTAGAGAGGGGTTTCAGGAAGGAGGTAAAAGCTCAGAATGTTTCCAGGATGTCATTCTGTGTTATATTTAAAAGCAAATTTTTTTGTTTTGTTTTGCTATGTTCATAGCATTAATTTCCATTCAGTGGATTATGGCACCAAAAGGTAACATGGTATGATCATCTTTCTAAATTGCTAGCTACTATACCTCTTTCAGTGTACTTCAGGCCTCAGCCAGCTTCTTTCATASACTTCAAAAAATCCTATCTGAATGTGTAAGGTAGTTATTGACAAACTCAATGTATTTGATTTAATTGGTAGATCAAATCTCAGGTTTGAGAGAGATTACTATATTCGCTCAGACAAAGTAATGGTATTCATTTTGCAGCCTGTCCATATAAGTTCTTGAACTCCTCTGCAAACATTTTATGTATGTGTGTGTATATATATATATATATATATATGTATATTATTTTTTTTGAACTGAGAGGACTCTACCTGTTGTGCATTTTGTTTGCATGTGAAGACTCAGGATAAAACAGTAATGCATATGTCATCATAGTGCTAATAAAATCTAATTTCATGTGCAGTAGTGCGTATTTATATCAATAAGGTTTGCRCTGATAAAAATCTGTGTATTATATTGAAAGACATTCTTTACTGAGAAGAGGATTGAACCTTTTGGTTACAAATAAGAAAGAACCAGAATCCCTACAGCCTTTGTTTAATAGTTGAGAAGTCCAGCATTTGTGGAATAGGGGAAATACTACAATTTTTACAAATCAAACTACAATAATAATATCATGTTCTCCCAAAGTCTGTCACAGTCTATGTGATGGAGAAGAGTGAGAATTTGGGGAGAGTTTTACACCTTTATTGTCCTTCCTCTTTCCCCAGAAAAGGAAATTACTGTAAGTTTTCATGAGAAATGAACTGCCACTTTGTGTGAGAGTATTATGGTATTGGACATAACAGGTTGTTGGTTATAAGGCTTGATAAGCAGTGTGTAACATTTTGTAGCTTCAGACCCTTGTTTTTAGAATTTATACTTCATTCAATGTTTCAATTTAATAGCCGTGGAAGGTATTATCTACCTACACACTACCTATAGAAATCACTGGCAGTGCAGACAGCCTTACCTTATGAAGAGGCTTTAATCTTAATCTGGAAGAGATTGATCTAGAAGAACAATTTCTAAACCTTTTTTTTTAAAAAAAAAAAAAAACACCTCGTTGCTATCTGCATTCTCTAAGTTATTGCTTTCCAAGTTTGGAATTACTGCTGTGAAGGTGAAAGTAGAGCCAGCAGCTCTGTAGCTGAGCTGCAGATATGAAATGCAGCGAGACTTTGAATGGCACTTAAATGCTGGTGCAGGTCAAGGAGTTATAGCATCTTGAGAAGGACAGCTGTTAAAGGCAAGCAGCTCCTGGCTCTCAGTGAGTTTTAAACCTGATGTGAACCTGTATTTTCTGCAGAGGTGGAATATTCTGGATCAGCTGATCGATTGCATCTTGCCCCTGCTGCATTTGATCTGTAGCTTGATTTCCCAAATTAATTTATTTGATCCACTAGCCATGAAAGACAGCTCATCCTCTGGAGCAGAAGACACTTTAATCTTTGTAATCAATAGTTTCCCTAACGTTATCGCAGCCTTCCATGAATTACTTTAAAATTGTAGGAATTGAAGTTGGGGTGCAGGCTTCAGTCAGTTGGAACTGCGCTGACTTCCTCAAACAAATGATAAAATAAATTACCATGYAGTGTTGAATACTAGAAACACTGGGAGCTGTTAACCTGGGTTAAACCTGTATTAGAGTGGAAATACTGACCTAGAGATGCATGACTTTATATCTGTTCCATGAAMCACTTAGAGCCTAGCATCTCATTATTTCTAAATTAAGTTATGGAAAAATTCCTTAAGATAAGAACTCGGAGGTACTGTAGGATCACTAGAAGTCTAACAGCTTTTCAGATTAATAACCTTTTATAGTGTCTATAAGCTGAATCAGTGTTTGCACAAAATATTTTTTAGAAAGGTTTGCTCCRCTCTCTATTCCATGTGTTTGTTCCTTGCTGACCATAGTTTTAATGAGTAAACAATTATTACCTAAAATACTCAACAGTGGCATATTTTAACTTTTTTTTTTTAAAGATAGACTCCTGTGTGGTGCTTTTTTTTTCTTTACCTTATCAAGAATAACAGTTGCCTCACTTGTTTGTGTAGAACATACACATTCATCATATGTGTACAGAATGTGAACATTAAAGGTCATACCTACAGTCATTATTTGTTCACTGCAATCTTACTTAACACTGTTTAATGTGGAAAAATCATTCTTTTAAAGTATATTTTTCTTTGCTTTTTATCTTTTAGGCAGTATTTTGCATTTCTGCAGAGTTTTGCACAGATCCTGTTCCCATGCAAACTGATGAGGGAGAAATACTGGAGGAAGGCAGTCCCAAGGTCAGTGAGGTAAATGCAACCGTATTTTGGAGGAACAAGAGCTTTTTGGGGAGAAATGGGGAATAGGTGGAGTGAGCACTGACTACTGGTGGTATTTTTAAAAAGTATCTGCATGCAAATAAATAATATTTGTTACCTTGGAGACATTTAAAAAATAATGTTTTAAAAGGGTTTTGGAAAGATAGGCTTTTGCAATCTGGTAAGAACTAGAAGATAAGTCTGAATTTGGGCACCCCCAGAAAGAAAAGAAAATCTTAAAAAGAAATATTAGCTTAGCTGATGTCTGTATTCCATTTGTTAGAAGTGGAAGGACTTGTGAAGATTGCTCCTCTGCCTGTTGCTTGAGACTGGCTTAAAGAATTGGCCRTGTGAGCACTTAAGTTTAAATATCAGCGTTTGCAGATTACTGGCTTTTATATAATGAAGGCATTCTATTTGTTTCGTTGTATTTATTAATATGTGCTTTGTTGTGAGACTTGCATGGTATGTTACTTTTAAAGGAACCTGTGATTCTAGACATAGAATAAAATAGAATAATTCCTGTTGGGACAGGAAGCTGCTAAGTGGGCAGTTGACTATAATGTTGGCTGTGTTCTGCTTTTTGCTGTTAAGAATGGCTTCCTGAAGATGCAGATGTTGAGTCACAAMTGAATTTGCCTTTTTGGCTTAATGGTATAGTGATTATTATACTCTTAATAGGTTTGTAAATGTATTTYATAGTCCTGACTGTCTCAATGAGTTATTGTTAACTTTGACTAGCCTGTTTTAAAACGTAGCTCTTAGATTTCMTCTTGCTTGTAATCTTCTGTAGGATACTGTAAGAGAAAAAGAGAAAAATGGAGGATTTGAAAACAAAATTTATTGTTTTCAGGGTGTAGTCCTTTGAGGGGATGTTTTTGTAGTTCTGCACTTCACTAAAGCGAACTATTGCTTGAGCTGTATGTATCATCCTAGRAGATGATTAATTAGCATAGAGAGGATTTGGTGAGTGTCCCGCATATACTCTAGGAAATGCATTAATTTTAAATGACTTAGGAAAAAGACTCATTAGATTAGGTGCTGACAAATGAAAACATATYGGTGGACGTACTTGCGTCCAGATTGTTGAATGCTTCTGTTTACAAGAATATGATTAGAAGTTTCAGTTGGAAAGAGATGCAGGAGGAAATACCATGGTATAATTAATTACTGATTTTATTAGCATAGTCACGGTGCTTGTTTTTCATTAAATCAAGACAACCTTTGTGTGCATGTTTACAAAGGCCTATATATACGTATATATACATACATGCATGCACACATGCACACACGTGTATATGGATACATGGCTTTCATTTTTTTGTGAGGCACAAAGTAGATTGAAGTAACAGTCTTGTGAAATCTGCACTTTTCCTCCAATAAAAAGTRTACCTTTATTTTGTATGCTTAATTGTGGATGTAATGGCAAACATAGCTCTCTCCCAGCATTAAGTGCTCAAAAAATTTAACAAGCTTAAATTCCAAAATAAAATTTTAGACCTAATATCTAAGTACRTATGCAGTACTGCTTGAAATTGGCATTTAGAGATGGTGAGAGATTAGAAATTACACATCCGATACTGGATGTTATCATTTAAAGAGCTATATAGACTCACTATATATTAAAATTACTTGTGACTATGTCTAGTCTTTCTCCCTATTCTGTGATGTACTGGTCTACTCCCTGAAGTGTGTTTTCCAATACTTCTTTACAGATGTAAATGTTTGTCCTCTTTTGTGATCTCAGGAGAGCTTTTTGCCTCTATTAGTTGAAAGGTTTGTCACAGGAAAATTTAGGSAAAGTATCTTCCGCTTCACTATCTTGTATGATTAAGTAGTGTTCTTTGTTTACAAATACRTACATGACAGCTATTTTCATAAAGATGTATTTTTTTTTCCCCTAAGAAACAATTTTTAGGACTTCAGTAGTATAGTCCATTTTATTTCCACCTGTCAGGTCTATTCCCTTCCCCCTATCATCCCCCCCACACACACACACCTTTCTGGGCAGATGTGATTTTTGGGGGGGAAGAAATTAGTTCCCTGCTTGGAAGACGTTAATATAGCTACCTATTTGTCCATATTTTGTTTGGATCTTGGCATTCCACCCCATTTACCCATTCCAAAACATTAAGCTGTAAATAAAGGCTGATTATATCATGATTGTTATGCTTATTGTTCAGAGCAATGAATCTTTTTTTTCTGTGTATTTCTGATCACTTAYGTCCATATTTAACTATGAGGGATCTTTCTGCTCCCTTTTCAGTTTACACTCTGTTCTTAAAATCCCATAATTTATCTATACTTTTGCCTTCACTCAAAAATGATCTTTTTGGGGCTCATATATGATACCTACAGTAGTCACCATCTTCTGGCATTTTATTTCCTATGGACATTCAGGAAGGACTTTCTACATTTAAGGTATCCGCAGCTTCCTTGAAGCTCTTCTCTTAAACATTATAAAAGCACATCTGCAGTTCATAAATCTCTTTTTTTTTTCTTCTTTTCCATATGCAAGATGCTCAGGAGTCTGTTATGTACTTTCACACTGTTCAGAATTTCTCTCTTGCTCAGTTCTGGTCTTCACAGGAGTTAAGAAAGCATCATTTGATCTTCTTGCAGAGTGTTTCTGTTAGCACTTCACTTGAATTTTAAGTGATAAAACACCTAGACAACCAGATGCACAAACTGTCTTTAGACTCTGCAGCTGAATCCCTTCAATACTGTACTATATTTTACTAAGAAGGGTTCTTGCCAAAACCTCACCTAATACTCATATCTGGTCTTATGCTGATCTCTAGCTGAAAATCCATCTTATTTCTGCAAACTATCTATTAAACTTGGAAAGAGTAAATATACTAATTTCTAGGGCTATCTTTAGGTTATACTGATATAATCAAGATGTTTTGTCTTTTTCATGTTCATAAATGGACCGTGCAAAGATACTGTAAAGGTCATAGTCTATCTTCACAGAGAGTAACACACGCTAATGAGGTTCTGTATCTCAATATGTTAACAAGTGGTTATTGTGACTCCACTAAACAGCAAAGTGGAGCAAATAGGGATTCCTATTGATACGTATTGCAGGAAAAGCAGTGATTTAAATAACTAGTTACCTGAGACTGCAGATCCTGTGACTGGTTTTCTATCCTTGTTTTCAGAGACTTCAGTTACAAAAACCTTTTAATTAAMCAGAAGAGTTTCACTCCCTTTGCTTTTTACTCTCTTGCGTGGTAGCATGGGGAGAGGCAGTAGGTATGTTAGTGCTGTCAGTAGTCATAATCTCTCAGATACCATAGTACTCTTTTTTTGGAATCTACACTGGCATAACTGGAAAGCCCGAATTTATTATAGGTAGAGATAACCTTGAAGGAAGTATTCTGGGGTGTGAGGGATGTTTTCAAATGATCTTTCATTGTGATGCCATGAATATCAGAACATAAGGATTTGGGTACTGCAAGAAATAGCTTTCTTATGGCCCAAGTCTGAAAATAGCTCTARATATTTTATGTTAATGCTCAATATCATACAGTTGAAAAAAATGATTAATTGTGCTTTATTGCCTGTAAACTGACTTGGTTCTATAACTRTGTCACATTTTCTGGCATCCTAGACTGCATGGTATTTTGAGATATCAAGACTGAACCTCGAAGASAAAAGATCTTCTGTAAGAAGACAAGTTTGTACTTACGCTTTATAGAGCTAGTAGAATTGCTCAGCAAGCTCTTCTGCAGCAGGTCACTTTCAAGGCTAAATATATACATGTTTCAAACTGATAAACATTTCATCAGAAATGAATTTGAAAATGTAATCCCTGTAGCCAAGAGTGATGAAAAGGTGTGGTTTTCCTTAATTCCTACTGACCTGAAGGTTTTACTACAAAAATTGGTCTTTATGCTTGCCTTTGTTCTCCTTGAAATAAATGACGTATCCAGTTGCAACTTCTTAATATAAGCTTGTAAAGAAAGTAAGTTATTGGTAAGCTCAGTCCGCACTTTTTCTTCCTGTTTGTTTTCCCCACTGCTATTAATGCTTGCTTTTTCATTTCATTTTGTAATTTCTTTTCAAGCTTTTTTATTTAGTAGTACAGTAATTGTTATATCAGTTGAATTACATTCGTGTTCTTCTCAATTTCTCGTACTTAGGAAGTTTAAACRATTCTTTTGCTTTTTTTGAGGTATATTCTTTTGCAACACTGATTCTTTCCAGGGTTATGTTCCAGCAAAGAGTGTTTTTTTTCTTTTTTCTTCTTTTTTTTTTCTTTCCTTCCCCCCGCCCCCTTTATTTTTACTAGGGTGGTTTTGGAGAAACTTACTGTCTTGTTAGCTTTGTTGCCAGGGCTTTCCATCATAACTGGCTCCATTTGATCCCACAGTTTCTTCCTTGTGGTCAGACTGTCAGAAAATGATCTGTTAACATGGGATCAGCATGGTATTGACAGATGTCATCTGTCAATAGCATGCTCATGATTCCARTATTTTCTAGTATTAGGACCAAAAAGAGAGAAAGGAACCTGTACAAAAGGAGGCGTTTTCAAATGAGTGTACAGTTTTATAATAAGGAAGTTATTTTTGGCAGGTGCAGAATCCTCATTTAACAAGAATATTAGGTCTAGTTAATCCATACGATCTAGAAATGAAAATCGTAGACTTTAAAAGTAGTGTAAGTAAGTAAGTGTATGTGACTAGTTTCTGGCTTTTCAGGGTTGTCTTTTCCGCCTTCACTTTAAAAAGGACAAAAGAAAAAAACAGCATTTCTACTTAAAACCTTGCTCTCTTTCCTGCTCTTTGGATTATGGCTTCAATTATATTTTATGTTAACTTATTTGTCACTAATGATTTTTAGGCTTTTTCCATTAACAGCCTTGTTACTCTGAATATATCAACAAGTACTGAGCTTTTTGTTCATGGCTGATTACTTTTCAGCTGTTTTCATCCATCTGTTAAGGATTACTGCATAGACAACACTTACACTTTGTTTTTTCAGTTGTTCTTTGCCATGAAATACTGCAGGAGGAAACTAAAATTTTCTACTGGATTTGAAATATTTTTAGAATTCTTTCAATACTGGCAAGTGTTTTGAGCTTATATTGCAAACTTATTCCTCAAAAAATGCAATTAAAAATTTTTTGGTAAGCATTATAAAATTCCCTCCCCACTTTGCTGCTCCTTCTTCCAATGCAAAACCTAAGAATTTGCAGAGAAGGAGGGACTTTGACATAATCAATGTATAGAAAGTTATTTATAGATTGTGATTTTAGTATGGCATGATAGAAGGGAGAGAAGTAAAAAGCAGTTATTTCTATATATTTGATGATGCTTTATATGATGGAAGTCCAGTTACATGAAATTTTGGATGAAAAAAGTAGTTTTGCAGTATTTATAATAATGCCCTACTCATAAGTATAGGAAAAGAGAAAAGAAACATTCTGTACTGTAGGGTGTTATGTGAGTGTATTTTTATTCAAAGTTTTCATCAGTATTTACAGAAAATATATTGAAATAGTTACTGAATTGGATGGGTCTAGAAATGATGGTACTTTTCTCATCTCTGGTGGCTATTTCAAAACCAGTGACCACTGACCTCCCCCCTCCACCCTTTTTTTTTTTCCGGTGTCATTGTTCAGTGCCACTCATCAAACTGTCTTGAGCAGGTTACCTGTAAATCCTGGTTGTTGTATTTCAAGTTGGCTCACCTGTTCTTACCTGTCAATGTGACTCTCTCCATTACRTTGTTGCCTGCCTGTTCTGCTCCTGGTTAATTTTGACTCTACTTGCTTCTTGATGCCTTAATAGCAAACATATGCAAGGTAGCATTTTCTTTCTGTTTAAAGCACTCTTCAGAACTCTTTTCGTGGCTGTGGTTGTCTTATCCTGAACCATCCACACAGAGGTGATGAAAAGGTTAAAAARCATACAACATTTCCTGTACAAGTATCTAAGCTTTTGTTTTTATTTCATTTCAGTTAAGGGTAGATGCTTAAGCCTGCCTGAGTGGTATTTGTATTTGATCTGATAAATTACAAATTAAGACACTTAAATTAAGAAGCWAAAAATTCAGGAGAAAGTGTTGTTAGGAGTTTAGCCAGTTGCTGAGTGCTTCTTACTTAGAAGTGAGAGTATTGTATCAACTGCATTTGTAGGTAGGGTTACACAGTTTTTGATTATGAATATTACTTTAGGTAGGCATTAGTGCAGGAGTTAGGCCAGTGCTTTCATTATGTGGGGTTTAGTATTAATTTTGACAAAAGAAATCTTTGGGCAGTTTGACACCTGTGTCYGAAACCTTGACACCCGTGTCTTTGGGGTTTACAATACTATTTTCAGTGATACAGAAATGGGCTTCTTTTGAGATGGTACTAAATTTAAAACTTTTGGGCCGAAGGCCCATATAGTGACAAAATGAACAAAATGCTTTGTCACTGTAATTAAAAGAAAACAAAACTTTCTGCTTTCTGATTTGTAATACTGGCCTGGTACATGATACTTAAGACTTGATGGTTTCTTTGCAATTTGAATCCCTGCTATTGTCAAAAGTTCAAAGTTTTCACTTACTAKGAAGAAATGAACTTTCAACCTCAATTGTACTTTATTGAGAATATCTGGCCAGCCAACTGTAGGTTTCAGTTTGCTTATATGGCCACTGCCTCTCTGTTGGATCCAGAAGAGTCTGTCTTTATTTATTTACTTATATTTCACCATTTAGTCAGAAGGTGTTAGTTTACTATTTTTGGTTTTTTTTTGACTTTTTTTTTGGTCTGCCAGTGAGTTACTTACTCAAGGACCTTATATATCAGGAATAGAAATGTTTTAGGGTATGTTCCYGTTGCTTTTCTGAAATGTGACTTGTAGGAGTAGCTAATTTTTCTCAGGCTGACCTAAAGCTGTACAAAATTTCTAGAGCCTTTGTAGAAAGCCTCTTCTAAAGTCTYTTGGAAGTAGGGAGATAATCTGTCTAACAGGTATTTCACCTTATACTTCTTAAGGAGGGCAGCAGTTTGAGGACTGGTCTGAGCCCAGGGATGACTTTTCACCACAGAAACTGATGTTCTCTTCATCATGCTGTGCTAGCTTCATCTTTCTAGCCTGAAAATGTGGAAACTTTTCGGAAAGTAAGTTTAAAGTGGAGTATTTACATASTGTGTATTTTTCTAAGGTACCTTAATCTTTCAGTGAAGAATGTAATTATGTTAAATGTTATGTTAGGATAAGTTCTTCTTCCTTTTATTGACATGCTTTTAAAGCTTGTGAAAATGTTATGGCAGACTCCTCTTGTTTTAATAAATAAATAAATGAATAAAAATCAGTATAGTACATTCAGGGTCAAGGGGAGCAGAAATTTTGTTTTCATTTTTCTCTTGAATTTAATGCTGGGACCAACAGAAGAACCAGACAACACTTCTACAAAAATACTACATTGTTGGACCTTTTTAAAAAGAAAAAAACTCCTTGTGGATTTATAACTTTTGTATTGCAAATTTTCAATGCATTTTAGCAAGGTGCAAAAMTCACAGTATGTTATCTGGGTCTGCTTGTAAATTGCTTTGTAAAATAAAGAAATTTATTGCAATTATAGATAAGATGAAGTTGTTGCAAAAAAGCACGGAATTAAACAGACAGTGCTATTTACATACAGTAAGGGAGTRTTGTTTATAGCTTAGAAGCTTGAACAATTTAAAAGAAATCCAGGATCCAAGTGCAAGATGTTACCAGCTGGGTGTACTGTTTTCTACAGGGTCAAGATGAATTACTCATTTGAAACACACACATCTACAGTGAGTAGTACGATTGGTAAAATACGGATGTCTTAAACAAAAGATGAMTCCCTCTACTTTCTGCCCTTTGAATACCCTCAAGCCTTTTTGAAAAGGTACAAAAGAGAAGATTAATACAGTGTTTATTTTCTTTCCCTTGGAAAACATCATCATCTGCCAAATTGACTTTGATGGGATCTGTGAGAGTTGTTAATCAGACAGTCCTTTGAGCCATTTTTTTCATGTGTACTGTTCATGTGAAGGATATGTAATGGCATTGAATGTCATTGCAGTGGACAAGTGTGTATCTCTGATTTCTAGAGGAAAAAATGCCCCAGTTTTATTTAAAGTTCTGCTTAAACTCACCTCTTCCATTCWTTTTAAAGTTCTTTTATAAATGTTTTCTCAATAGTGTTTTATCAGGCAGTAGTATCTCTTTCTAAGTTGATTACAGCAGTTTATAGTCCTTTGCAACAGAGACAGAAAAGCTTTGGCATAGGGTCAGGGAGAGTTGGGGGCATTGCTTTATAGCTTTGCTTACMCAGCATCTCTTTTCATGCAGGTATATTACTGGAGCACAATTTGAGGGTTTTCCACCACCTTTTGAGAATAGTCCATTGACCTCTTTCCATTCAATTTTTGCCTTTAAAAGGTGTTTGGCAGTGTTGTAGACAGTTTCTACCACRTGACATGTTGGAGCTACCTGAAACAAAATCTTGTAGATGGGAAAAGTACTGATAAATATTTTCAATTTTACTGTCCTATGATAAACTGAGGATAGTTACTTGGGGAGAAATTTGGGTCTCTGACAGTAAAACCTTTATTYTTAATATCCAAGTCGTTTATGATCTGATTAGTTTGGTTTGATCAATGAAAAGTGTGAAACCTATTGGCTTCATTGACTTCACGCATTTGCAAGACACTGCAGGAAAATTTTATTTTATATTTGTGAACTAGGTGGGTTTAGATTTGTTTCAGTTCAAGTTTTTTTCCTCTTTCACATCCTGTAGAAGAAATGGAGATGTGGTTTGTGGAGGAGAGCTTTCTTTTCTTGCCAATAAAATAAATGATGATGGTCCTCATCATTACAGTGGATGGGTGTGTTTGTGTGGACACTTAACCTTGAACTCTGCAAAAGGCATTYTGCACTATCAGTTCCCGTGAGGGTAAAAGCAGCACACAAATAATGTCAACATTTCCTGTAACTTGCTCAAGGTCAATCCACTCAGACGTTTGGATAGCACAAGGAAAAGGCACTGTATTATTTGGGGGAAGCATAATTGTTGTCTACCAGTTCAATACAACTGGGTGGAAATAGGTTGCTAAGAAATTTTATACAAGTAGTCTGAAATCAGAGTGGTAGATACCGCTGGATACAAAGCTTCCATGTATGATTCCTAGAGAAAGAACTTACTTCAGTTACGCTTGAATTTTTCCTTTGAGGATAAATTTGTAATGTATGCAATCAAGGAAAGCTCAGGATCTGCTCTAGAGATGAGTAGATGCTATAGAGGTTCAGTGACATAGCAGACATCTCACTAATTTCAGTAATCCTGAGAAATTTGAAAAATTTCAGACRAAAAGTCAAGCCAACAGCATTGTCAGTGACTCCCTTGTGGTTAGAGTGAGGTTAGATTCACAATCTGATAACTGGAGAAACTGGCAAGTAACTATACTAGGTGAGATCAGAGGTCTCTCTAGCTTATGTTCTTTCCCTTTCTTGGAGAATGGTTGAAAGCAGATGCTTAAGGAAGAAGATAAAAGCAGGGTTAATGTGTATTTGCAAAAAAAAAAAAAAAAAAGTACTTTCAGCCTCCAGCTGTTTGTTGCTCAACGGCTTTCTGGGCCAGCGGTGGTTTCTATGTATTTAGGAGCACATAATGGATTTTTCTTCCATGAATGCAGAAAAGTTACTTTTTTTTTTTTCCTTTTTTCCTTTCCTTGCCTGTCAAATCAGATTTCTCAGAGCAGAATAATTTCTGCATCTCTCTGTATATGCCTACTTATGCCACTTCCAGTCGGCTCTGACAAACAGCARAAAACAATATTTGTGGCACAATGAAGGTGGCTTAATGTGTAGTGTAAAAGTGTAATTTATGCTTAAGTAATTTTGATTATCATCTGTGCTCTTAATCTATTAAAAATTCTTTTTGTTATTTTTTGTCTGTCCTTGTGTGGCAATGCATCATCTAGCTTTCCAAATTTATCTGGAAGAGAGAAGTTAACACATTTTTTCTTCTATGTCAGAATGGTTAACAATGTCTATATCAAAATGTCAGCCACTTAGCAGTTGTCATTTTAAACTGCTATAGCTTGGTGATATATGCCTGCACCATAAATAGTAAATTAACTATAAGCTCAATTGGCTTAGATGGTTATAAGGCAGCATACAAGTAGCCTTTCAAGGTGGTGTTGAGGAATTAACCAGTAACTGCTGATTGGCTTTAGCTAAAGAATAATACAGCCGCTTAAGGTAAAAGATAGGAATTGCTCGTTTGTTACTAAATTCAGATTTTTCTGGGTTCCATACTGTGTATGTGTAGAACGGTAACAATAAATGAATCAAGTTCATCAAGCATGGTGCAGGAAATAGTGAAYGCTTTTATATTCAGAATGCTATATGCATTTTGCATGTGTGATTTCTAGCTACCTCARCAACTTCAAAGTTGAAGATTTCAAATGGCTATTCTAGATGTCCAAACTTTTAAATCATAACTTGAGTGGCTTAAACTCTTTGGTGATTCAAGATGTTCCTGGCAAAACAGTATCACTTGCTGCAAACAATGGGTTAGCTCAAATTGCCTTGAAGGCAAGATTCAGATGAGCTAGTATATATCAATGAGCTGTCTTACTTGAAATATATTACTTTTCAGCTAAGAAAGATATTAAGGAGGATTTTTTTTTTCCCCTCAAGAAATTATTTTTTATCTATAAAGTATGAAATGTGGGTGGGATCCTGAACTTTTCAACACTTTGAAAGAGTGACTGTTGTCCCGGTATTGATAAAATTGTTTATTTTAAGCCTAGCAGAGAATTACAGTTAAGCTGTTGGATATTCCATGGGATAGTAAATAACAAACATTTCAAAAATTATAATAGAAAACAGGACACAGTGTTGTTTGTTCTTGTTGGTTGGTTTGGTTTGTGTGTGTATGTAAGTGCAGATGATGAATTACTGACAGTTGGAGATGGAAGCAAGACTTCTAGTTTTTCAACACTACTGCACTTTTCTTCCTAGATTTGATGCTTATTTAGCTGAAACAAATTAAATATATTTTTTAAGTTACATAACTTCTCTATTAATTATTGAGTTCATTAATAATATGTCCTTTTGTTCTGTAACAATGATACATGTTTAGTGGCTATATGTATTAATGTGTTTGTATTTATAGTTAATGGTGTAGCTCTACATTGAGTCAGGAATTAAAATACCRTTAGGATGCATATGCCATAGGTATTTGGCTAGTTGCTTTTATAAAGCAGTTATATGGCTCTTAAGTGTTTTAGTATTCAAAATGATAATCTGTGCTTAGCATGGAGTACTGAATGTGATCTGTGACTTACCAGTAAGTCATCAGTGAGTTTACATTTCTATTTTTACTAACAGGAAAAAGAGTTAGGACTGCATGATTATAACAACACTGAAATGCTCGATCTATATGCTGAAGAGAAACTTGAAGAGAATAGTGAGTAGGCTAGGRGATGGTTCACATTCCATCTTAGTATTTTCTTGCATATCAGGACTGTGCTTTGGCCAAAAAAAGGTAAAAATAGGTTCAAGTGAAAATTTAGTAGTGTCACAATAYTGTCCAAAGAAAACCTCAGAGAGTCCAAAAATGCACAGTAACTTTTCCTGTATATTCTGTCTCTAAGATTTTGCTGCTTGTAATTCTAAAATAAGAAAGAGCAAGGTATTTTTTTTGGAGAAGAAGAATTAAGGACTGATTGATCTCGTAATTTCTTTTCAAGTTGGATCTACTTTTTTTTAGTACTTTTCTCTTTGTACTGAAATTAAGATTTGGTCTCAAAAGTATACTTTGGGGGATGAATTTCTACAGCACCAATTTGTGCTATTCTGTGAATGCTAACTAGCTTAATATAAATACATTCCCCTACCAAAAACTGTTTGCAGCTAAATCACATTTATTTTATTAAATAAAGTTTTCTCTGTTGCTAGTGAGTAAAGTTTACCCCTAGTGCATTTTGTCCTCATAGTGCTCATGGTGATATGCTCAAAGAAAGGTGACTTGGCTCTCCTTTCATTTGTACTGGTTACATTCCTATGGGACCTCAAAGTATTTAGGTTTGATGTTTCTGACAAAGGCTTCTAACTGCTCAGCACTTACAGGGGCTTCCGTAACCCTTAGTAACACTGACTAGTGACTAATTGCTTGGATTTTGAAGATTAGGTTGTGCAGTTCTACTTAAAGCAGATATTAGGGAGACAAAAGAAATGCTGATGGTCTATTTACAGTAGCAGTGTTACTACTGCTGTTTGGGAAGGGGCACTGGTGTTAAAGCAGTAATTCTGGTAARACACCGAATGAATCAGTGTCTTAAACTGGACCTGCAGTAGGCTGTGTTAAAATAAACAGGTGATACAAAACATTGGAAGCAAAATGCCCGATAAGGCCTTCACATGTGTGAGCTGGTACTCGATGACAAATCTTGAAAGTCTTTGTCTGCTCCCTCAGGTGACTGTTTACATCTTTTTTTTTTTTTTTGTAAAAATAAAGAAACATTAAAAAAAAATACAGCCCTGAAAAGGAATTGTTGAGAGAAAGGAAAAGGTAGTAACAGTTACTCATGATCGAGCTGCATTGATATATTTCTATAACTGGTGAAGACAAAATACTGGTTAAAATTAATAGCTTTTCATAGTAAGTATAGAGTTTTTTTACAGAAGCCTATCTTGTTCCTCAAAGTATCTAGTTTCTCATGTACTCAGTATGGTTTTGGTGGACTAGGCCATCTAACAATTGAATTTTCTTATGGAAATGTGCTTTTTAAAATGAGTTTTTTTTTTTTTTTGCTGTTGAAATGTTCCAACACTACAAACAGAATATAGCAAAATCAGCTTTACCTAGGCACTCCACTCCAGATTAATKTTATTTACTTATTAAGTAAAGAGCTTGTTGAAGGTATTTTTAGAAAGAAAGAGTAGTAGAAAACAGTGGTAGCAGCTGTTATATTTCTGAAGAAGTAGTAATTTATGTGCTRTGTCTAGGCTCCTCCTGGTGTAGCTCATTCATTAGAAATTAAGTATCAAAGTGGTTAATTATGAAATAGCTTTTGAAACAAAACAATCTTGTCTTTTTGCATTTAGAGCATTGGGTGTATTAACTTGTCAAAAATGTGGTTCTTCACAGATATTTGGATTTTTTTAAAAAGGAGAAAAAAGCTTTGAAATGATAAAATATTGAATTCAATAACTTTCAGCGACTTTTTCAAAATTCCAAGATTTTGCTGACTTGCCTTCTGCTGTTTAAGGGCTTGTTTCCGATCGYTGCTTCCAGCGGACAGAACTGTGAAGCTTTCACCCACGTCTCTTGCCAGGAAAAACAACTGAGGAGGGCACTTTCTGCCATTTCTATGCTTCCCCCCACCCCGCCGCCCTTTCAAGACAAACTGGAGTGCCTCAGCGCCCTGTGTCATTTTACCTTTTTTTCTTACCCTGGGAGGAATGGAATAGGCACAAGAGTCCTGTCTTACCTCCATCTTCCACTTCTCTGTTTTTTTTTTTTTTTCCTTTCCTGTGTTTTCAGGACAACTGTATTTCCTATGTATCATGTAAATCTTTTTTTTTTTCCTTTCCTGTGTTTTCAGGACAACTGTATTTCCTATGTATCATGTAAATCAAAGAGACTAAAGATTTAGACTAAGCCTTTTCATAATATTTGCAGTGGTTGCTGTATACTGCATATTGCTGAATTTTAGTAAGAAAACTGGGCTCTGTCTTTTGTAAAAAGAACAGAGGAGGAGGACTGGACAGGAGATACAGTGATGCAGTGAAGAGAAATAAGGGACTCTTTCCAGGAAGAGGTGTTTTTTTTAATTGAGGGAGGGGGGAGAAAATTTCAGCTAATTTTGGCTGAAGATTCAATCTGTTGTTCCTCTTTTCAGTTCATGCTCAGGTAGTCATTTTATCAAAAATTAAAATATTCTTTTCTGCAATGGAGTTTTACTACTGTAATTGGAAAATGTTTTCAATTTTTATATTTGTAGATTTAAAAAAGCTCTAGTGAATAAATGAGCTGGTCCTAAGAACTAATCTTAGTAAAATGAAAATTAAATTAAGATGAGCTACCCAGGAAAGTAATTTTGACTTTCCAATGTCAGGGAAAGCTGGAAATAGATATTACTTTATAAATTTGTTCTAAAATTTTTAGAATGCAATAAATTATCTGTGTAACATTTTCTGACATTTTTCTAATGAAATCCAAACCCCAAAGTGAAAAATTTAAGTCATTCTTCATGAAATGATGCTTAAATAAGCAAGCAAACAAAAGATAACTGGAGCCAGGTTTTGCAAATAGAGGAATGAAGGAATTGCTGCACTGGATTAGACTTGTGGAATGGCCAATACATAGAATTTTTCTGGCCCTGAGATCTTTTTTTTAAAGTAGAAGAAAAGCTTACATAGGTAATGTTTTTAGGACCCTCTAATATGCAAATAAATCTTTTGTGTGTAAATATACAATCTTCAAGGGTTTATGGAATTCAGTGTTGCAAGCTACATTTGTACAGTAGGTATTTGTCTGCTTTTTAATTAGTGTATTTGTCAATTAACTGAATGTCCCCTCATGTTGCTTTTTGTAAGTAGGTTAGATTTTATTTTCTTGCAGTAGCAAAAGGATGACATTTGTAACAACACTGTCAAACTAAGCTTTTGTGTGCTTCAGTCATGTGTCATCTTGCTTTGAGGGAAGTCTGCAGCCCAGAAGCTGGGTTTTATGCATGTAGAAATTTCCTTTGCTTCAAACCTTTTTTCTTTATTCTGAGATCCATCATTCTTAGTGTTGTGAAGGGTTTTTTGAGCTTTCAGTGGCCAGACCTAAAAATAGTATCCTAAAAGAGGATATACTATGAATCAGTTTTATTTCTTTCATTATTACTTCCTGTATTATTCACATGTATAGTCTAACATTTCTCTTTCTTGGTTGCTGTTTGGGGTTTTGATTAWTAAATTAAAAGATTCTTGGAGCTTTCCAAGTGAAGTGCAGGTTCTTGCTGGAATGGGAATTTGGTAGGGTTTTTTTGGTTTTTGTTTTTCTCCTATGCCTAACCTTTTGACACTGAACTGAATCTGTTCGTGTGTTCACAGAGTAATAGGATTATTCATGTAGGAAGGGACCTTGGGAGGTCTCTAGTCCATCTCTTGCTCAAAGCAGGGTCACCTATGAGTTCAGACCAGGTTACTTGGGATTTTATCCAGTCTGATCTTGAACTTTGAAGCATGGAGACTATACAGCGTCTCTGGGCAACCTGTTCCACCGTTGACTGTCCTTATGGATGCAGAAAAGTGTTTTGTTTTATACCCGGTCTTCTCTACTTCCTTGGACTTCTCTTGTTTCAACTTATGCCTGTGACTTCTTTCTCCCACTATGTATCGCTGCGATGAGCCTGGCTCCTTGCTGACTTCCTCATAGTTACAGATGGCTGTTAACAAGTTTCCTTAAGCCTTCTACTCTGCAGGCTGAACAAGCCCTGCTCCCTGAGCCTTTCCTCGTCAGCAAGTGCTCCAGCCCCCTGAACAGCTGGCTGTCCRCTACAGAACTTGCTCCACTTTATGGATGTGTTTCTTGTACTGGGAGGTGGAGGGGCAGGACAGGGCAGAACTAGGAGTGCTATTCTAGGTATAATCTAAATAACGCTTAGTAGAGCAAATAAATGTTTCCCTCATCTGTGGGCTGTGTTCTTGTTAGTAAAGTCTGGGAGACTGTTGGCCTTTGCTGTCAAGTTACATGGCCGGCTCATGTTCAGCTTGCTGTCCACTACGACCCCCAAGACCTTTTCCACAAAGCTGCTCCCCAGCTAGTCAGTCTCCAGCCCATACTGTTGCCAGGTGCTTTTTCTTCCTAGGTTTAGGGCTTTGCATATGTCCCTGTTAAATTTCATAAAGGTCCCATTGGCCCATTCCTGCAGCCTGTTTAGGTCCTTCTGAACAGTAGCCCTGTGCTCTGATGTGTTGACTAGTTTCATCCACCAAAATATGGTGTCATTTAAAAACCTGACTGGAGTGCACTACCTCGCCTCYTCCAGGTCATGGATAAGGTTGTTAAATGGGACAGGTTTCCAGGTCCCCTGCAGTGTCCCCGTTGTTACCAGGCAGGGTACAACCCATTAACCGTTACCCTCTGAGCCTGACAATCCAGTTGGCTTCTACCCATCTAGCTGTTCATCCAYTCCAAAAAGACGGTATTTTCCTGTTCACTGATGCTCAATTTCTGAAAATTTCCTTGTCCTCTTAGTGTCTTGAGGTATTTTATAGCTTTTTTTCCCCAAGATGAAAGCCTATGAATTAATCTTTGTGTTGGATAGTTTCTACGTCCATGAGTACTTTCTCACTCTGTGACTGGTTTTCTTAGTGAACTTCTTKTGAGAAACCTCACCATTGCCTTTCTTTAAGTTACATGGAACCCAGCTGCTTTCCTTCAGAATACTGACATATTCTTGTCATATCATCTTCAATATTTTATAATGCATTTTTTAGTAATTTCAGATAGTTCAACCTCACACCTGAAGTAAAGCTAGTTGATTATCATTTCTTAAAATCTTTTTTTCTAGTTGCTTTAAAAATGCATTGTCCTTGGTCTCTAGCCCAGGTGATATGTTGTTCTTAATTATTTTTCTTCTCCTATTTGAAATGCTAATTTTGATAGGTATTYATGTTAGATAATGTATCTGGAACAGGTATATCACTTGCATTCCTTATTTAAAATTCATAGTAAAGCAACAATTTTTATTTTATGACTATACTTTAGCAGTTACTTTGTCTTATTGGCAGTCTACTAGAGATATTCCACTTTTTGTCCAGATTTCTTGCTGATCATCTACTAAAATAATTTCCTATTTCTTTCTAGATTTTTGTTGATTTTCAAGTCTTTCCTTTTTTTTTTTTTAACTTAAGTTATTGTGATCTCTCCTCTTATACAGCTTCATTAAGCTGAATTTCTACTTTAGATGGGAATCTTATTAGTCTGTCATTATACATGTTTTATATCTTGGCCACAAAGTGTTCCCTTGCTTGCTGTTCATATGAATTGTACCTGTCTCATGCCAGCGGCAGGCCTTCCCCAGCTCACCTGCATGTACAGTAACACATGCCAAAATGCTTCCTGATTTCAAATTTTTTAAGAATAACTTTTACCCTGACTCCCAGACTGTTTCACTATGCGGCCACAAATCTGTAGCTGCATTGCCAYTTACCCCGCTTACACTTCCACATGCCCAGTAACAGAAACAGTGGAATACCTTTSTCCTCAGCTTGAGGTTTGAGTCCAGACGCTGGAGCTCTTGAATAGCAGAGGGAGACTGAGGTATACAAGTAGATTTAACATCTGTCTGAAATGACAGGAATGCAAAGATAGAAGTCTTCAGTTGTTTACAAAACTGTAATGCTAAATATTCTTGCTTTCAAACATTGTTTTTAAACAAAAATACTGTTTGGATCATGGATCATACTGGTACACACATTWTACAACCATGAAATTACTTTATACTTTTTTTGATCGTCTGTCTTCTGGATGTCGTTAGTGAGTTCATCTGTGGTTTTGCTTAGGGMTGTCTCTCTACAGGCAAGTAACATAGTTTCTTGTTATCCTTTAGATGTCACCTGTCAATACGCAGATAGTGTTTTTTGTCAGTATTTTTGAGCTGTCAGCAGAGTCAAAGTACAGACAAGTAATGTTCCCCTTTTTTGGGGAGGGCAGGAGTACAAGGGAAGGTTTGGGGACCAGTGGTTTTGTTTTGTTTTTGTTTAGTTTTTCCTTTCTCTTTTAGAGAATGACTGACTAAATCATGTTATCTTTACTAACTAATAGTGTTCTTCCTCACTTTCCATCCCAGTTTATAGTAGTGGATCATGGATTCATGTGTGATTTCAATTTAGTTGTTTTATATTCTGTATGGCTTATAGAGCATYGCAGTGCAGCCTGTTTGCTGACTTCACATGAAGTAGAACATTGCTTAAAGTGTATATCTGGATGTTTATATAAAATACTAACTGAATGTGTTGGATTTTTATATAAAAAGAAGTATGTTCTGCTACCTGCGTGAGAACTTCTGGCTGAATGAAGTAATTAAATGAAGACTGCATAATTAATGACCAAACTTAATGTAATTCTTTCTGGCCAAATAAATGACTGAAAATGTATGCTAAAACTGTAGTTAAGAAACSAAACAATTAAATGGAAAACTTCCTTAGGCCCCCCTTTTGAATCTTTTATCAGGAGAGCCAAAGGAAATGCCTACCTTATGTTGTCATTGGAACAGCATTTACTTGAGGTTCCCTTAGGCCTCTTTTTTCACCCAGCTAACTAAGCTATGCATGTGCAGTGAAAGTCTCTTTTTTTCATATAAAAGTTATTTTTCAAAAGAAATACTCTGTTTTTTCAGCAGTTTCGATTCGTGGTTAATAAAGCTTTTTATAAATTCTAGTTTTTCTCCAGAGATGTTCATAAAAGGCGTTTTTTTCTTTTCTTTTTATTTTTTATTTTTTTTGGTTCTGTTTTATTCCGGCTTTATATGTAAGGAAAGAACGACAGAAGTCGTGTGTATTAGGAATGACAGAAGAAATGTGTAACAGAGCAAGCTTTAGGACCTAGACATCCTGACTGATAGTCTTCTGCTATAGCCATTAAGTCATTCTTCTTCCCTTGTAAGATTTTTCTGAAARCTGTACTGTAGAATGATGCCATAGCAATGGGGATGGAGATGCACGTGTGTTGCTAAGAAACTACATGGTCTGTTTTGGACCAGTCGCTGTGATAAAGTGGCTGCCTTAAGTTGTCTTATATGGAAGAGGGCCACTTTAGGTGACATGCATTTTGCTCCACCAATTTCTGACCTGCAATGCTTGCCTTTGCAGATGGAACATGAGGATTTTGTAATGGAAGGGCATGGCAAGACTCCACCTCCTGGTGAAGAAAACAAACAGTGAGTCTCATGTTTATTTTAGAAGGGCCTTACCATAGTAAATGGTGTGAAGCACTCTTGTTTAAATGTACTAGAAGCATTGGTTGTTCATGTGGTGCTCGCCCTTTTGTTTCCTTAAATATCCATGTTTAATAGCGGATGGTGGCTGGAAAAAAATCAGGATGTTGACTTGCCTTGAATTTAAAAGCATAGAAATGTTTTTGCAACTGAAGTAGGTAAATCAGAATTTGCTGTAAAATAGATAATTATTCTAGAAGTTTGGCAATGAGGTAGTGAATTTACCTTTTATATTTAAAGTGGAAATTTGTACTCGAAGCTTTTACACATACGTCTTTTTCAGTGAAGTCATTTGAAATACAATATAACTAGGGCTTTTCTATTGGTGTGCTTAAAGTAGATTGATTCTCTTTGAAATATAAGCAGCCTTACTTGTTTAAAATATGTTTTAATAAAGGAACATAAATTGTAAACAAGATGTTCTTTCTAGAATGGACAATTTAAGATGCTAGTGCTCAATATCCTAGGGAAAGGAGGAACAGCTTGATTAAAGAAGAAAATGACRTGTCTTTTGCAAAACGAAATCTATAAAATGTCTTTCGTATATGACTTGAGTCTGAAATCCAGAAGCAGTAGGGTTTGTATTCTTCCCCCCTTCCCCCACAGAATTTAATTTTGTTCAGGTAGGAAAAGCAGGTCCCTATCCTAGAAGTATTTCAGTGATGGGTGTCTTCACTTTGGCCTGGGTAGTAGTCTTTTCTTCAGCCAATGCAAGGGTAATTCAGTTTTACTATCATAATTAAATGGTTTTCTTGACTTACCTTTTGGAGAACGCAAGAAGATGGTCTTTGACAAACCTACCGAACGGAGCCTTTTTGCCCTATTTCTTATTGGATGTCCGTCCCCTCCTGAGAGGAAGTGCCATTGCCTCATGGCTCAGCAATGCCCTGCTGCTTTGCTGCAGAAAGGTTGGGGTTTGACTCGGGAGTGAAGGTCTTTTAGATAGGCCTTACCTTCTAGATAAACTAGCAACTTGAAGTCCACTGCTTCCGGGAGAAAACGTTCCTGAGGTAGCTAAGATGCGCGCAGGGAAGTGCTAGTGCTGAGCGTGCACATTCTTTCCGTTGTGGAAGGGAGCCAAACTTCTCAAAGTAATTGCTGCTATTTCTTTCTATTCAAACTGTGGTACCAAGAGATACAAAGCTTGTGGCCATTGAAACTTTCGGAAAGTTCCAGAAGGAAATCAGTATAGCAATAAAAAGTGGGAGTTAAGATTTCTGCTTTCTGAATTGTTTCTTTAAATGTTTAGCAGTACAATAAAACATGTTATTGTAGTGAATAGTATGAGGGATGTTTTATTGGATTTATTATAGCCTTTTGTTCACTGTCTTTTTTTGGCTGCAACTGGAAGCTAGAATTATTTTACAGTTGACCTGATTTCTAACTATAGCTTTTTGAGTGCCTTACAACCTTATCTCTCTCTTCCCTAAAACTGTTGTTACTGGAGAGAGACTGTGATTAGTGATACGCATGTTTTTTGTTTGTTTGAACACAAATTTCTTAGTAAAAACAAAGTAGAATCTGGGATCTTGTCATACAGATCCTGCCCTAAGGTGCATCACTCCTAATAATGTTTTCATCAAACTCTAAAGCTACAATTTTTGTTAATACAACTGCTACTACAGTAAGATACTTGTTTTGTGCAATTGTAGCACGGTGCCACAATATTCTCTTGCAGGCATTGCTTTTAAGTTTAAATTGGTCACTTGAATTCATTTCTACCCACAATCTCGAACTTTCATTTAATAAAGTAATCAGCCTAGATAGACCTTAACTTTTGTTGCAAGTGACATATTGATCTGCCAACTAGGTTAAAGTGATGCTAGTCATACAAGGGGTTAGTATTTTTAATTCTTAAGTAACTCCAAGAAGAGCTGCATTGAATTTAAACCTATTGCTACAGATCTCAACGAAAAAGAAAGAAAAAAAATGCCTCTGTACTATTGCATACTTACATTAGGTATTAGGTGGGCATCCTGGAGCAGGTATAGTGAAAGGCCGTAAAGGAGGATTGGAGCATCTAACAAGAAAGCAAAAGCTGAGAGAATTGAGTGTTCAGCCTTGAGCGAGAGGCTCAGAGGGCAAGATATTATCAATGTGTGTAAATAGCTGATGGAGGGGAGTGATGAGGACAGAACCAGACTCCTCTTAGTGGTATCCAATGAAAGATCAAGAAGCATACAGGAAATTTCATTCATGTATAAGAAGCAGCATTTTTACTGTGAGGGTGGTCAAACACTGAAAAAGATTGTGCAGAGAGGTGATGGTGGCTTCATCTTTGGAGATGCTCTAAAACCCTGGCCCTGACCAGCCTAGTGTAGGTGACCTGCTTTGGGTCACCTGCTGGGCTGGACTAGACAATCTCCAGAGGTACGTTTCAATCTCAGTGATTCTGTGATTTGCATGTATGTGTTTACTGTTGTTCTCCTAGTTAGTTCGAAATAAAATTGGAGCAATGCAATTTTATTGTAATAAAAACGGGTAGCTCATAAGTTTGAACATAAAATCAAGTGTTCACTAAAGAAATAACTGTGCCAGCTGAAGAGGATGCTTCCTTCCCTTTCCCGCTGTTCAGTAGCCTGCCAAAATGTACTGTCGCAACCACCATGCAGGTGAGGTGATTTGTTTGAGTGCTTCTAATTTGCTTTTCTGAAAAGCTGGCCATGGTAGTTTAATTGCCTCTCATAAGCAGCCTGATCTGGGTAACTCTGTACTGAGATTGCTGAGGAAGTGCTCACATGAATATGGTTTCAGCAATTGACCTGTGAGAGAGGTAACTTTCACCAAAGAGTTGATAGCAATTGGCAAGCGTTAACATCTTAGGTTAACCCAGCAATTTCTTAATGTTATAACTTCGTTGTAGGGGACTCAAATGAAGTTTGTGTAGTGGAATTTCTTGCCTAGCACCGTTTTCATGGGAAAATTCCTTTGCTAAAATAGAGCTGTGTAATGGGCTACAGGGAGCTGGCATTTGTTGATGAATTCTAGCACTTTGTTTTTTTGAAGGTTTGATTTAGGGATTAAAAACTGAGTTAGGATTGCAGGAGTACTTTCAGGTATTAAAATCAGTTAAATCTCGTAAACCTTTATTTTGCTATATTGAACAGATCTCTCAGGCAAAAATATTGCTGTGGATAATATTGGACAACTTTTGCCATATGCTAGTATCTGCCAGCTTCATGAGGATGGCGGGGGGGGCGGGGGGGATCTGTCCTGTTAGGCTGTATGCAGTGTCTTTAGAAATCTTCCACTGATAGTTTACAACATAAATATAATTAATTTCAATTGAAGATAACGACAAAGAAGAGGAGTTACCTGTCTAAAATCCTTAGTATAACTGAAACATGGCATGGACATGTTTGACTTAATCTTTCCCGTGAAAGATTTGCAGTTTATCCCTGGTGCCTGTGTATCATGACTGCAACGGTTGTGCAGCAATGAGGGCTGCCGCCTACTTTGAAATCTGCACTTCAAAAGAAGAGAGCCTACATGGGCTATTGAAGCTGACAATGGCTGTTCTGGACCTTCCTGCTCCTTCAGCAGAGGAGCAATGGACTCATTGGGAAATTATTACTTCTCAGTTTTGAATTAGTGTGTGAAGTCTTCCCTTCTCACGGCATTCTGGTATGCAGTACAGCTTCTTTTGTTACACTTGGCTATATTATTTTGTTAGGTGGTGTATATTTTCGGAAAGAATTCCCCTTCTTATTCCTCCACATTCTCCCCTCCCCCACCCCTCAAAAAAACAGAAAGGAAAAAAGCTTTGGAGAAAGGTGATCATTATCATCACCTTTAATTACAAGTAGATATTTTGGTAGAGGAGCTCTTTTCTGCTCATATGAAGAGGTTGATCTGGATTGCCAGGCTTAGCGAGTAAATGCTATCTCCCATAAGACCTGTTTTGCTCTTTACATGCCAATAGCTTCCTGTTGATGTGCTTTTACATTTTTCACTGCTAGAATAAAGATTAACAGGCAGCTTTAGTTCAGGAACAGCTTTCCATGGAGAATTCCAAAAAAGTCAGATTGTATTGATGAGCAGAGGGGAGTTTCTCTTTGTAGTTTCTTTGAGATTCAATATAAGTAGAGTTTTTATTTCCTTAAATTGAATTGTGCTGATTCTAGCACTATTAATTACCAATTCTGCAGGTGCTGGTAAATTATCCCCTGCTCACACCATGAAAAGTTTATGCACCTTGATCTACTAGTGGAAAGGATCATATAATGAAAAACTACTCCTTAAAACCTAGATGTCTTAAGCTATTGTCCCTGACTGACACATGAAGTGAGGTCTCTGACAGCGGCCATTGAAAGTGAGCCAAGTTCACACTCATTTTTACTGGCAAGGTAAGCCAATCCACTGCTGCTGTCTGAAGCAATTCAGTTTGCTGTTCCCCACCTGTTGTACTGTAGTAATCAGAAATGCTGTTTTCAACAGTCTAAGCAATTTGTACATCTGGAAGTGTTTTGTATTGCAAGAAAGAAAGTAAAATAAGATCCTGTCTGTAATTCATTAAGTATCAGATCACTGGTTAGCCCTACCGGATAGCAGATTACTTAGCTTGATAGTTTCACGTATAGATTCTGAGGCTGGACTTCTTAATGAGACGCTACAAGAACTGCAGTCATGCTTGGAAGAGATTGCAACAAGTGAGGGTCTCAAAATTATTGCTGTAAATTTGGTCATGGTCTCTTACATTATTCTTAGAAATCCAGGCAGACATTGAATATTTCTGCTAGATATTATATCATGCTAATTTTAAAATGAGATTCTAGATAAAAGTCTAAGCAGGAAAAGGAATCATAGACTTGTAAAATGATTTAAGTTGGAAAGCACTTCTAAAAGTCACCTGGTCTAGCCCCATGTTCAAAGAAGGACCAAATTTGCAAGTAAGATGCAACTTCGATGTTAGATCAGGCTGTTTAGGGTTATTCTAGAGCCTTACTAAGAGTTATTCTAGAGCCTTGCTAGGCAAACTGTTGCAATGTTTGATCACCCTCTCAATAAAACCTTCTCTCCTGATAGTCTTATCAGAATTTCCTGCATTGCGATTTATGCCCATCACTTCATCCTTTCAGTGTGCATTTCTGAAAGTATGGCTCCATCTTCACTGAAACAACCTGTTCTGGGTAATTGAAGGAAACAGTAAATTTTTCCCCCTCTTCCCCCCCTTGCTTACCCCTCTCCTCTTAAAAATGAGCAAATCAAGTACTTTCAGCCTTTCTTTGTACTTCAAATAAAGGAGCAGGACGATATGCCAGTCCTCCTTCATTTTTAGCAGCCTGCTATACAGAGTAAATGTGCAGATACCACCACTACGATGGCATAAGCTGACTGATCTTACTGTTGTATAGTTTTGCTGAAAACTATAAAACAGCTGGTATGTTAAATCCTGAAGACGACTGCATTGATTGGTCAATCCAGATTTGGGGTTCCTAAATTTGGAAGTGGGCACCCCAAATTCTGCTGAAATTCAGGGCAAATTCTTTCCTTGAACACATTGACAGTTAACTATACAAAGAGCTGACTTCTCTGTGTGTAGAGTAAGTAGCCCATTGGATAAATGCCTCAAATACTGAAGTCCTGCGTCCAACATCTTAACAAGTCATTGCTGAGACCTGGGTGTATGTAGTGCCATGCCAGGCAATCTTGTCACAAGGTATTTCATTCTGTCAGTGTGTCGGAAAACACTTCAGAATCCTGTTCGGAATAACTCTTGTATTGCTCTCTGAGCGGGGGAGTTCTTAACTTTGAAAATGATTTTTTCAAAGAGAAAAACTGTTGGAGAGTCAGAAGGACATTTGAGGACAGGAGACAATGAGCCTAACGTTGCAGTGAATAGTGAGGAGCGTGTCCAACTGAGGATTAAGGAATATTTTCATTAGCTTCATGGTGTAGTAGTCTTTTTACTTCCTGCAGTGGAGTGGCAGGACAAGTTTGCATTTGTAGGCAGCTCTGCCTTCTGTAAGTAAGGGGGGCCTGAGACACAAAGAAAAGCATTGCCTTTTGTTGTGCAATTGGGTGAGTGCTAATGGATGAGACAGCAGTGAATTCTGTAGCTGTAGAGGCAGCTGTGTTTTAGCCATAAGACTGGTAAGTCAATAATGTTGAAAAAGCTGGCTTGCACCTTTTACAATACAATACTTCCTGAACAATATAACCAGAAAAGTATGCAGGTTTTATGCTTAAAAACTCGACAGTTTAGAATGCCAAGGGTTCCATCGTCTCTCTTCCCTATTTTACCAGTTTAATATTATGTTTGAATCTCTTGAACTCTTTGTATTTAAAATTAGAGAGATTCCCCACAGGAAAGCTCTAGCCTGAGCAGGCTATGCAAAAATCATCTAAAATTAAACATTCACTTCTACAGATTAGTCCTGAAAATATTTGCGATTGACACTTTGTATTTTTACATTTCATACGTTTCCCTGTTTTGCCGACTCAGTCATGTCTGTCTGTCAAACCATAAAACAAGTGGTAGCAAAACATACCACTGTAAATATTACTATATCATAAACAGATACTGGCTTTCCATGTATCTCAGTTAATCCACACCATTAGGGTGCTGTCATTTTAAAATATATTTTTTTAAATGTGTGAAAATTTGCAAGATGACTGTTTTTGTGGTGTAAGGAAAGACTATAGGAGATAATTGGGGGGGGTCATCTCTGGAGGTAAAGTTCCCACTTACAGTCACAATGTGTTAAACATACATCCTTGTTCAATATTGAGGGAGAAAAAGATTTATGAATAGTATACTTTCTACATGTGAGAAGTATGGCACTACTTTTCCTTAGGATTTTGTGGTGTTTTCTTCCAGACCGTTTGTGGTAAGAATGGGCCAGTTTTGTTTTGTTGAGGGTGGTGTTTGGTTAATTGTTTTCCTTTTTCCCCCTGTATTTGTCCTGCATAGGAAGTGCATAAAACCTACTTCTGAACTCCCAGTCTCATTTGATTGACAACTTTGTTGTCTACCCAAACCAGGAAAAAAAAAAAAGTGTATTTTCTATTCCAATTTTCTAGTTTATGAATATGGTATTGCTAAATACCCTTGTAAGATTTTGTCACAAACTCCCAGTGATACCATTGGTATCTCTATTCATTACATTACATAGTAATTTTAATTGCTAACTAAAATAAGGAGGGTATTCTGATTTACTGCTGTCTTAAACGGCTTACTTGGAAGGAGAGTGCATGTGTATACTGATCAAACTCCTAAAATCCCGGAGCCTCTTTGTTTCCAACACCACCACCTCCTCCACCTGTTATGTTCTAGTCCCTCTTCAGGAACTAAACTACCTACAGGGCACCCTGTTGGCACCAAGTTCGTTCTCCAAGAAGCCTGTTTCTGGTTTGGCTGGTTTGTGGCTGGCTTCACAGACCCCCTCCTGCCACCCAAGGTGGACGCTTCCTCAGGAGCTGTCTCSGATAACTGCTCTCTGAGGTATCATTTCTCTGGATGGCTGGAAATTGCTCTCTTTTCAGCAGCTCATTGCTACTTAGAATGACGCTGATGGCCGGTATCTTACATAGAAGTGAGATAAGTTGTTTCTGAGTTTGCTTGTGATCTTTCCTTATGTTTTAGTATTTAGCTGAAATAGAGATGTCAAACTTTTGTAGGTAAATTTGTTCTTCTRCTACCCTTCTCAAGCACCTACTTGTGGTATATTAACTTCAGATTTACTCATGGTGTGTCTATATTAAATATATAAATTTACTAAGCTATTTAGAACCTTACAGACCTGAAAGGTTTGTTTGTGATTTGTCCTCTACCTTGCTGTAGAAGACTATGCAGTACAGGGTATACGGCTTAAAATGGGCAAGAAATTTGGTTTAAASAAACTGTTTTAACTTTTGGTATTTGTAGTTCTATTTTCTTGAGGAAAGGTTGGTTTCTTCCTCATCCCCACTGCTTCTCCTGTTACTATAATTTTGYTACACTTTGGTAATAAAACATCTAGTACGTATCATAGAAGTATGTGGGAGAGGAACAGGAACGCATGTAGATACTTAAGAGATCATTAAACAAAATTGGTATGTTCTGTTAATAAACTAAGCATATTACTTCTGGTTAACTTTGCTTTCAAAAGTATTTAGAAAAGATAAGATCATATTTTCTAAATTTAATTTGTAAATTGGAAGAGGGAAAAACAAGAATTCCTACTTCCCCCTTTTTTTTTTGGCTAGTCGTAGAGCAGATCTAGAATAAAGTGAAAAGTTGAAAATACTCTTTCTTCTTGCAGAGGTAGCTACTGCTGAGAAAAGCTGGCTTAGCACTTAAGGAAGCACTGGTTTTAGTTATCAATATAGTGCACTGATTTTAGTTGTCAATATAGTGATCATACAAGTTCTTTGGCTTGACTGTTTTTAATCAGCAGTAAAGATGTAAAACATGAATATAATTTAATAGGATTTTATTAGATTTTATTAAGGATGGAATGTATTGTAAATTGTCTTAGTTTTCAAAATTATTTTGAAATTTTTTAAAGGAAAGCAAGTTTTTAATTTAAATAAAATTGGAATAGTTTTGTATTTATCCTTGAAAATTTAGTATACTTCTTGCTGAAAGTGCYGGTTATATGAATATAAGCTACTGGYTTAAAGAACAACAAGCAGAAGTATTTGAGATATAAAAGCTRTGGAGCTCTGTCCAAGTTAGTGCTTTGTGGATCTTCCTAATGTAAAAATAATTTTCATTTAGATGAATGTATGTGATATCTACACCAAGTTAGTGCCATATAGCTTTTTTTGGACTGCTGGAGAAAACCACCAAAAAAGTATATGAATTACAGTCCTAAAACTTAACTTTCTAAGTCCAATTTAGGTTGCTTAGTGTGCTTCTTAAATTTTACTTCATTCTYGCAAGAAATAAATATATTTATCGAGACTTTGGTATCCTTTATATGTGTGCCCAGTTGAATTGTTGAGTCTTCCTTTCAAGGAGATGGAGAGGAGAAAAGAAAAAAGACAAATGTTTGTACATTATATTAGGGGTTGTACTCTCTTGTTTTTTCCTATCTCCAGAAAGTAGAAAGAACTTCTAGAGCTTRTTTCTCAGTTATGGTTTAGAGAGACTAGTAGCTAATTAAAAAAAAAAAAAAGAGAGAGAGTGTAAAAGTAAAAGGTCTTAAAGGCTAAGAACTTGGTTCCACATTGTTGAATCCATCTAGACCCTTCGGGAAATAATAGTTACTGTAAAAAATGGTGCTCTTTAATTCTCCGTGTAGATCTGTCTTATTTTGCATGACTAAAAATACTGCTCTCTGCAGACAATATGGTATGAATTAAGATCTTGTTTGCAGAGATATTTTGGAACTGTTATGCTGCTTTTCTGCTCTGGCATGCTGTGATCTGGAGAGTTGGTGTGGTTCTTTGACCCCTACCTGGAGGGCATTTGTTGAAGTCTTTGCCCTTCATGAAATCACTCATTTGTGGGTCATACCACTTTTAGTTAGGTTAGTGCATGTGTTTGAATACTTGAGACATCAGTACAGCTTGTAGAATTTTCTGCGTGGTTAACTAGCTGTTCCTTTTCTGAAATTTCAGACTGAAGGGCTGTAGTGAGGGCAAATTATTTAGGGAAGATGTTCAAGTCACGTGGAATGATCTGTTAACAAATTTTTGCAAAAATGAATAGTGCCTTTATTAAAGAAATGAGTGAAGTAGGGGAATCTCTTACAGCAATTCACTGAATATACATTCCTCTCGTATTCTGCTTTTTTGATTTTTAACAACTCTGCATAATATGGTTCCTTTAGTGAGAACAAAGGAAAATGGGTTGGTGCCAGCTCCAACCAAGATGCCAGAAATTCCTTTGCTCAGAGTTTTCCGGACCAGTGATTGAACTCCCCACACTAAGGGCAAGTTAGAACAATTTGTAGAAGTGTTGGTCCATTTCACGATAGATTTTTTTTTAATATGTTTTTTTTTCTTTTAACTATGTGCACTATAGTTCATTTTTAGGTGCAGAATTAAGAAGGGTTGGACAAAGAAAACCATCATAACACTTTGGGTCCAGATATCTTCCTTTTCTTTTGCGAGACCCTCATAAATATTAGTGAGAAATCTGCTTTGTATGGGCAGACTAAACTGAATTGAGTTCAGTATATTTTCAGTAGATGCATTTCTAGAGGTTGCATACAGGGTTGGGATCCTGTTGTGGAGAAGTGTTTATAGGCATGAAAGATAACTTTTTCATTAAATATTCCAGCTTATTCAGATGAAAATGCTTGCTGCTATTTGTTTAAAAAATGTATATAGCTTCTAGGCTTAAGCAGGAGGAGGGAAGGATTTAATCACTGGGTAGGTTGTTACTTTTGAAATATGTAGTAACAGCTATTGTTGATGGAAGGTCAGTTGAATCATTGATCTAACTGGTATAGCAATTCACATGTTATAAAATAACAATTAAAAAGTGACAGCTTGCCTTCCCTATGGGGGGAGTGATACCCAATCCCATTTCCCCAACCAGCTATTAATTTGACAGCAGCGTGTGTCTGTTCATTGCCATAGAAAGAACTGGAGGAAATGGATAAGCTTTTCCTGTTCTTTGACATYTTGGCAGTTTATAGGATTTTAGAAAATGAAAATGGAAACTCAATAAGGTAGGATTATAATCTTCAAAATCGAAACACTTCTGAATTGATAGTGTAGAAACAGATTAACTAAATTCTAAGAATACTAATTTGTGCGAGTTCCTGTGAACATCGTGCTAGAGGGAGATGTACCCTTTAATTTCCAAGGATAGGTGTATACATGATTTCTGTGACTTTTAAAAAACCTCATTCAGCATTTAGAAGGGGACTTGACTGAATGGGAGATGATTTGAGTGGGGTCTTGTGCTTCATTTCCTAGAGAAGGAAGTCTTGTGCAATTGCTCTCCATGTCTRTTTTTTCCAAGTAAGTTTGGAGTCTCTTACCTATTTTTTGTCAAGTCAGACAGAGGAAAAAAAAWTAAAATATAAATTCTTATCAATGTGTTAAACGTCAGTGACCGTTGGAGGAGAGGGCCCGAAATAAATTTCCTAACTAAAAGGAGGGTTTCAGAAAAAAAGAAAGGATAATCCGTTCAGTTTTTGGTCTGTTGACTGCTAATCAACATATGTTGGGGTTAGACACAGCATATGTTGTCTTTTGCCCAGGTGGGAAGCATTGGAAGGAGTGAAAAAGAATTATGGAGAGCGAACTGCATAGTGTTTTTRTTGTATTCCTGTAGGGCTTGGAATCACGGAACTGGCTTTGCAGGGGAAGCCAGGATTTAGTGTAGTGAGGTAGAGATTCAGTGATGTGTGACAAATCCATAGGACATGAGCGTTATTAGTTCTGTTGTCTATGGAAGAACTTTTTTTAAAAAATRAAGACACACAGAAGGTTTCATCTTCCTGCAATTTGGAAAGGGCTTTTGAGGAGACTGAAGAAGGGGAGGCATAGTGATGGATTATTTATAGCCTAAACAGCTAGGAAAAGTATTGTGGCAGATTGGGGGGGGGGGGAACTAAGGGGAAAAGTGGATGTTTGAAAACTTCTGTGAATGAAGTTATTTTCCTTCTCACTCATCGTCTTTCTGCAAGCACTTGATAAGTACGGGTTCAGAATTTTGGTTTGACCTTAAAGTCACGCATAGTTCTTAAACTGAGTATGCTGTAAACTYTTCAGGCCCATTCTGTCCCTGGCAAGATACAAATGAGATTTGATCTTTTCTGTGGCTCCAAAGCAGTGTTGCAATATAAGTATTATATAATAACGATGGTGTACTCTGTTCATCAAACATGTGTTAATAAGTGCCTTTGTGGAAGGGATGCAACAGCTGTTGTAACTTTTTCAGAAAAAAAAAGCAAGTTTTTTCTTTTGTCAATCACTTTTTCTCATTTTATTTTTCTTTGCAGAAAAAATTTACAT
>NW_028187034.1:994903-1002545 GCF_003343005.1 Rhea americana | reverse complement strand
AAAAAAAAAAAAAAAAAACTTTATCAACTGTTTTCACTGTTTTGTAGTGTAAATTGTGTCACTGCTCACTAAATGTGAAAATTACCTAGTTTTCCTTAGGAATGAGTCTTCCTTCCTTGAAGAATACTTGGACATTTCAAAGTTTTGAATTCCTGTAGGAGGAGAGGCTCTCTCTTTCACTTGTACAATGGCTTAATCYATTGCTGCAAAGTCCTTAAAAATTATGTTGATATAGCCAGATTTAGCTATCACCTTCACTTTTCAAAAGAAATGTTGAACATTCAGCATTTCTGTCTGCTTAGAGAAAACGAAGGTGATCTTTACCCATCTTTATCCATTACCCAGGACTGAGATACCTATGGCAAGTTCCTAGTTGTTGTTAAGTCTAGTAAACAAGAGACTTTGAACTCCTGGTTTTAACCCTGACATTCTTGATAGTTCTTTTGAAAGAAATCATATTGCATTTGTCAGGACATGCAAGGAATAYTTAAGACTGTGAATTCAGTCCCTTAATTTAAGGGGTCCTCTGTGCCTGCTTTTGTAGTAGAAGGAATTGTACAACACTATGTAACTTCATCCTCACATATTTGTTGTTACTGTAAAAAAAAGTGTTACAGTTCTAACTTTATCTCAGGAAGGACAAAGTGGCCATTCTAATCCCTGATACCTTCATGAGGTGAACTAGTCAAAATTTGCCCTTGCTGRGATTGTAATCCAGGTCATTTGGCCCACTGGTCAGGGGATAGGCGGTTTGTATGGAATCAGTCTCTGATCATCCTGTACCTGTTGTCCTCCCCTACCTTCTGGGTTGGGGGAGGGAGGGGAGGACTAGGGACATCTAGCTGATGAGCTGTGAGAGGGTATGCGGGTTTCAGTTCACACTGGGCTCTACCTTTTTGCCTCTGATAATCGAGGAAGCAAATTCTTGACTGGCTGGAAAAAGGGCTGTTGTTTAGTAGGAGCTCATGCTATGAGAAACTTGTTAATATTTGTGGGTTTTGCAAAGAAATTGTGTTGGGAGGAACTGAACTGACATTTTCACTTTCATAGCAYGAGCTACCTTCAGCTTTGGGGGGCAGGGGTAGAAGTCTCAAATTTGCTGCCACATGGGCAGCAATGTAGTAAGGGCAATGTAGAAGGCCCAGTGGGTGGAGTCCAATGTTGTAGGATGGTAGGAGCCCAGCCTTCAAAATAAGTAAGATAGGGCAGCAGACTGTGGGACTTTGAGCTGTAAGAAAATGCCAGTCCTTGCATAAGGACTGGATGAACGTGACCACTTTTAAAGCTGAGTAGAGATCTACAGATTGGACAGACAAGATCTCCTTTTTTTSAGATCACAATTTGAGCATATAGTTGATAGCCAAGCTCCTGGTCACAGGACCATGCCTGTGTATGTGAAGTTGAAGACTAATCCATTGTTTCCATATATAAAGGTCATCAAAAATGTGAGCTGTAGTTAGAACCAAAATATAGCTTAATGTGAGCTAAAAACACTCCCCTCCTCCACCATTTGAAATACAGGTATGGAGAATCCATGACTGTAAGCATCTCTGTTAATGTGTGTGCATGTATATGTCTGCTCATACTGGATACTGTCCTCACAGGAGCACTATGAAGCTTCATAAAAGTCTGTAAAGTGCTTTATGATCCTCAGATGGAAGGTGCTTAGAAATGAAGTCTGTATAGTCAGGTAAATCAGTAGTACATAACAAGGATATAACCTATCAACAGAGCTGTTAACATCAGAAAGCATAATGGTTAGGTTTTAAAGTGCAATTGCCCTCTGAAAAGGGATATGCAGGTTCTGTGTATGTGCCGTATTTTTATGCTCTGCTTCATTGTTTTCTGAATTACTCTGCTGTTTCTCTTCCTCCCCCAATGCTGGTTGAGGAAATACTGCTTAAAAAAAAAAAGAAAACAACAACAAAAAACAACTTTGAGCCCTGGGTAGACAAGAGTTAACTGTATGCCAATAGGAGTAGATGAAGATTTTTGAGGCAAAAATGATGTGCTTCAGTTGTTGTCTTAGTTGAAAAAATGTATTTTTTATGTTAAAATAATGATTAGCTTAGAAATAACATTTTAAAGGAGGCAAAACATGGATAATGTTCACATTGTCTTCTGTAAAGAACAGTGAATTTAACTTCAGTGACAAAATAGTCAAGGTGAGATCTAGGCCCACTGCATATACATTTTTAACAGATTGCTAAATGTTCCCTAGGGTGTTTTGTCCATGCTACAATTATTTGAGAATTGCCAACACTAGTCACTTCAAGTATTTTTGGTTCTCTGATTCTTGTTTGTCCTGAAAAAAGTGTTCTCATTTAAAAAGCTTTGCCTGTTGAACATTGACAATATGAAGTTTCAGATGGCTTGCACTTGATGCACAGCAACTGAAGTGAGTGCTTGTTGCTTAATGTCCTTAAAATCTTTGCAATATTATCAGCTCCTTTGAAGGAAAAGCTACTTGGACTTCAGAATGGAGAACTATCAGGCTCTACTAAAGAGGATTTATAGATCTGAGTAACAGTTTGATTTTTTTGGGAGAGGAGAGTAAAATTACCTTTATCTGTCCCTTAATACATACTCCGACACTCAATGTGAAGACATCTGTAGAACATGCAGTTGCAATAGTTGATCTAGTCTTTCAGCTGGKTTTTTTTGTTTGTTTTCGTGATACTCTGTAAATCCAGCTGTTGGTCTAGCCGTTGGTCTGGGATTTGTCTTTAGATATCCAGGGCAATTGTGGTGTATTCCACATTCTCATTTGCAGCAAGTCCTGTGTTCTTTGATATTTCACCACAGTTCTTTAATTATGGTGTTTGGATTAGCCCCACCACAGAGCACCAGCAAACCATTACCTCCAGCAGGCTGATTTTTCTGCTCCATTTCAGAGAGCAGAGCAGCCTGAGCAGCTAGTAGCTATCTACTTTTATTTCAGTACCTGTAAATGCAACATGCTTTAGCCATTTCCAGAGCATAATGAGCCTGCAGGGATGGACATTGGAGCTAATTGTGCACGCTCTAGTCCTGCTGAAGAATTCTGCACACTGGAGGAATCTCTATTGTGGAGATTGTGCTGGTTTCTATATCTTTTTACTATTGAGGATAATGGGAGCAAAGCTTGTCAAAACCTGAACCGTATTAGCCACTCGTAGCCTCCTAAAGGCTTTTGAAACACAATGTTTAGTCAGTGACTTGCATAGTACGGTAGCAATACATAGTAATGATTTTTATTCTATTTAATAAGAAGTGCAGCTTCCACCCCTCCCAAAATTCACTCCCTAAAAACCACTAGCTCACAATGTTGCCTCCCTAAATTTTTCAGCTTAGTTCAATTCCATGTTCTTTTTTTCAGTTCTAGAGTTTTTTTTTTTTTAACTTAGTCTTAGTGCAAAACAATTTACAGAATTAAATTCAAAACTTCAAGCACTCAGTACTGAGGCTGTGTCAGCTTCCTGAGCTGCTGTCCACTCTCACAGRGCCTGTTTTCATTGCATAGTTAATTCAGGCATTTGTTACCTGTTCTGAGCAAACTAAGGTGGCTTCCTCACTGCAGAGTAATAGCTACATTAACATATACTTTACTTTTTCTGCACATTCAAGATAATGTCTGGAAGCATATCCTGCAGTTCTTTAGGTTGCAAAATACTGGGATTCTGTGTTTCAACTTTTGGAGAATTTATCTATGAAAATTGTTGGAAGAGAGAATTGAGTGTCTGTGTAATGAATAAGTTGCAGCCTGGGACTTAAAAGAAGTCAGGGCTCTAAGGTAGACTCGGAGCTTGCTCTGCAGTCCTGAGAGTCTGTCTTCGCACATCTGAACCTGGATCTCAGGTCTGTGTGCGCGCGTGTTATCTAGACGCTCAGGTTACAATCTGGATTAATTGCAGACTGAAGATGATGTCCTTGAGTCAAGATGGGGTGGTACTTAAAATGTCGCATCCTCTTGAGGTAAGCGCTAAGGGTCAGGCATTCCCAGGTGCTTTGCAGAAGACTTGAGCGTTGCCTGTGGGACTCGGACATTTCATGATTTATCGTTTATCGGTTGTGCAACTGTAATGTCGAATTAGCATAACTGGCAGTTTCATTTTTAGCCAGCCTGGAAAAAAAAAGAAAAAACACTCCAGCTGAGTTGTTCCCTTCTCCCTCTTTTGCCTTTCCGTGCTGAAGTCGGCCCGCTCTCTTGCCCTTTCCGCGCGTTGCCCTCGCGTGCGGTGAGCGGAGGCGAAGGGAGCCGGGTGCCCGTGCGGGGCGAGCCCGCGGGGAGGAGCGGCGGGCGCGGCGCGGACGGGACGCGTCCCCTTTAAGGCGGGAGGCGGGCCGGCGCSGGCCGCTGACTGACAGCCCGCCGCGCGTCACGTGACCCGCCGCTATTTGAAGGTCACAAAAAGCTGCTTCCTTTAGAGAGAGCAAGAGGGAGCGCGAGGGAGGGAGAGCGCGAGGGAGAGCGAGCGAGCGAGCGAGCGAGCGAGGGAGGGAGTTCAAGCCAAAATGGCCGACAGAGTCTCTGCTGGTTTCTGAACATTTGAAATTGAAAAAGAAAACACGTACAGAATCACTTTTTGGATCTCTTTTCATTTCCATTTCTACCTTGTATGCCTCAACTCGCTGGATTTAAGCACTGCTGCACTTTATGAGGTTAGTAGCGTGTTTCGATTTTATTACTTTTTTTTTTTTAACCGATTAGGAGGTTTTTAAGAGCCTGAGCTGACCGTTTTCATCGGTGGTTTTGCAGAGGTGTTTTTTTCTAGCGTGGTTTAGATGCGGTCTGTTTTTACTCGTAAAACACTGACTGGATTTTTAGAGTTTTTTAAGAAGATGTCTGGTAGAAACGTGTGGTCGATTTCGAAGAGATTTGTAATTTCAAGCATTTGTACAAATTACAGAAGATCTTTATATTTTCTAAACCGGTGAAGCACAAGACACTACCGAAAATCTTGTTTTACTTAAATACAGGCTCCTTAAATAGGGATCTCTTCCCCACAGCACCCGAAGCTCTTAAGTCTGCTGCAAAAATTTGCATATATACAAACGGGTTTGCATTCTTTCTGCTGCTGGGTCCGACGAGGGGGACAGATGGGGAAGTGTTCTCAGCAGGCCACTCGTCCTAGGGCGAAAGAGGACGGAGGAAATAAAAATAAACAGGCAAATAACGCGCCCKAGCAGTTAGGACGCCAGGCCGGGGTGGCGAGGTTGGGGCTGGGGGAGGATTCCTGCGCTGGGAGCCTTCCCGAGGAAAAGGCAGAGCCGCCGCCGCCGCCTCCTGCGCGGGCTCCCGCGCCCTCCCCTCCCCTCCCTTCCCCCGCGCAGCCAGATGCCTCATTTCGGCCCTCGGCGGGACCGAGCGGGGCTGCCCGCGGCCGCCGGCGTGCGAGTCGGCCGGCCGGCCCGGCGCGGTGCCGCGGCTCCGGAGCCTGCCAGAACGCGCCTCGGGCGCGGGAATGCGGGCTGCGCGGTGGTGCGAGCTGCGGTCTGTAGGCTCCTGCGCCGTCGTCGCTGGGATTCGCGGGGGTGCACGCGTGTGGTCGTAAGCACAGGTAAAAAGCCGTGTTTTCGTGCATTTCTCCACCACCGTATTCTCCGTTACTAAAAATTGAAATCGAAGTTATTTTTGCATCTCCCAGCACCAAGCAGAGGATTAAAGGGAAATAGCTGAAGCTTGCTTTCTGAGAGCAGGCCCCTCCCCGTGCATTGTAAGAGTGTGATGTAATGCTCCTTTCTGTGAGGTTAAATGAAAAATCTTCTCTGTGTTGGTATATGTTACTCTTCTCTTTATGATAGGCCTTGAGCTCTGATAGTTTTGTAGCTGGATGTTTAGGCAGCCGATAATTATGGAAAACAATTGCATCTTAATATAATCTCCTTTCAGATTACTCTGTATTTGTGCACATATCTCTGTGTGTGTATTGATTATGATTTGCAGGTCAACTTTGCGAACCTGCAAGATGGGTTATATTTTGTATTTCTTTGTGACCTTTCATCCATGCTATTAAATAKAAATGTCAGAGACTGATGTTTGAATGTTCCCTGAAGATATATCTGCCTTTTCTAATTGTAGGCTCATAATGGTATATGTCTGGCTTTTTTTTTTTTCTCAGGCTAGCAGATATTTGAAATAATTCTGCCTTTCATTAAGCCTACTGTGGAAATTAGAGGTGGTTTTCATTTTTAAGGTCGAGCAAGGGTGTTGTAGCCAATAGAAAAAGATCTCCACTCAAATTTGATATGGGATATTGTGCTGATATTTTTGTCTCACAAAGTTAGATAGTAGTGGATTACCCAGTTCACAAYTAAAACAAGACACTTTCTACACACTGATGGTTAATGAACTAACCTGGATTCCACTCTCTGTCATTAGCATGTATCTGTGTGAGAGAGAGTTACGAAAATCTGACCTGATGCAACTTGATGGTTGAATCTGCTTCTGTTTTTCAGGGCCTTTTGGGGCTTAATGGAGATGCTAATGTAGCCACCAGGTATTGACTCTACCTGTTGGTTGACAAACAGTCGGATAAGTACTGTTCTCAAATACAACTTTTAAGTCATCATACTCAAATATTAGATACCTATTGGGGCGGAAACACCAATTGTAGTTCATGTAATGTTTGCTATAGTCTGATGGCTGAACTGAGGAAGTAGGGTAACAAAACTTGTCCTGGATTGACAGTACTGTAGGATTTGACCACCTCAGAATTTGTGCTTTAGAGAAATACTTGCCTTTTCTGCATGTTTTTCATCTTCATGCATTATCATCTCTGTTGCACACTGTCAAATCATGTGAATACCTTGATTATTAGGAAGGTGAAAACCAGGATATTTTCTGCAGATGTTCATAACTGTAAGACCTGTCATGGATCAAACACAAAACAACTATTGAGAATATTAGAAGTGATTCCAGCGTGTAGTCTATCAAACATTCAAGTAAACTGTTGAGAAAGTACATTAGGAATAGAAAGGACYCATTAAAGTAGTTCCTCACATAAATGTCTTTGACCTATTGAGGCTTAGTGCAGTGTGTTGAGTACTCTCCAGTCTGTAAAATTCAAGGGTTTTAAAAGTGCAAGTGTGGACAATTCTCAGTACTATTTGTGTTCAGTATGTTCCTTTAATACAAAGAAAACGTACGTGTGTGTGTGTGTGTATACACACATATATACATACATAAAATATATATTTCATATATATATAAATAGTTTTTATCTCTCTCTCATATATATATATATATATATATACACACACACATATATATACACACACACACACACACAAATAGAATGATTTTGAGGCTCCTGAGAGTTGCAGTTTCTAGATCTGAGTTTGAAGCTTGGCAAAGTGGAGAAGGGGCCTTTTTTCCTTTTAATTTACAGTGAGGACACTGGCTTAGATTATTTTGTTTATTCTCTACCTGTGTTTGTATGCCAATTGTTATTGGTATCTGCAGCAATCAAAGTCTTTTCCTAAAGCACACAGTTTTAGTAGACTGAAAACTATAATGAATTGTGCAGCTAGCAGAGCCGCTGGAGTTTTGTGCACCGCTTCAAGAGATTCTTGAGAAATAATTGACAAGAAAGGCCTTATTACTATTGACTTTCAACATACACCTCTAATGGGTGGAAAAAAATCAGGGAAAGCAAATCAA
>NW_028187034.1:992967-994833 GCF_003343005.1 Rhea americana | reverse complement strand
GGGGGGGGCGGGTGGGATGGTGGTAGTGAACTTGCTAAGATAATAGAGTTTGTGCTGGCTGATTCCAGAAACTTAATCTTTTGAGACCTTTGTCTTTTGTTTAGTAATAGATGGCTGAATACAGGAGAAAGCATCCAAATCTGCAAATGGAGAAAAATCCATGATGTGACATAGTTTACAGCTGGATGTTAAGAGATTCTATCCGCAGGAGAATTCTTATCAAGGCCTTTCCCAGTTTTCMCTGGGAAAACTATTTGAGGCTTACAGTGTGAAGCAGAGTTCCTTAGTTCTCTGATCACTTTGTGAAAATTTTCCTTTTGCTGAGTAGGATGGAAGATGATAAGTTGAGGTTATAATTATTTGGGGCAGTGATTGGTGGTATCAGTGTGTTTGGTAGGGTCTTCTGCTGATACTTGTTCTATGACTTGAAAGAGTTTCTGAGATTTTTCTGATTTAATTGATAAAAGAAAGCTAGCACCTTCAGAAGAGCTCTTCCATTAGGTTAAGTGCCAGTTTTCTATTTAAATAGCTCAAGATTTGAGGCAGGAAAGTAAGATATTTCAGATGTTTGGTTCTAACAAACTACACTTCAGATTTCTACTGAGAGAATTGGGATGGGTATCTCAGTTCTAGCTTTTTAACCTTTCCAGAAGYCTTCTAAAGGGTAGCATGTAACCTCTGGGCAAGGATAAGATGTTTCTTCGTGGAGTAAGGTATCCTTTTGCTTAGAAAAATGCTGCTGAAGAAACTGGTTACATCTTAGGTGACTAAATTTTAAATATTTGGCTATAATTGTAGCTGCTAAATTATATCTGATAAACAGATGTAAATTTCAGTTTTGGTAAATATAAAGACTTACAGATTCTTAAAGCAAGGAAAGTTCAGTATTTATTTCAAGAAACAGCAAGCTTTAGTTGCTAATGTGACACTGGAGTTTAGATGGTATGGTTACATATGCTGTATTTCAACTATTTGCCAAATGGTATTTGAAGGTAGGTGTCAAGATCATACTTTCAGGGTTGAGAGCAAACACAGAAGCATCATTGAGATGAAGAAACACCCTTTGAGTTTTAGTGATGGTGCCATAATTGTTTTGAAGGACACTAGGAAAATGGTGCCTTTCTGTATCTGTGGTAGTGAATTCCAGCTTCCGAGCTGTCCATTTAACACTTTTCAYTGCTTAAATCCCTTTTCTTCTTTGTACGTTGTACTTCTAACCCCAGAAGGCAGCACTGTTTTTTTGTTTGTTTGTTTTTTGTTTTTTTTTAGAGACAGGACATATGTTTCAGGAGCAACATGAGTATGTGCAAACCCTAGTATATTTTTTACGTAGTGTCATCAAGATCCTTTGAAGAGAGTTCCTAAAGCTTTGTGGACGTTGTTATTTTAAAGGATATTTTGCTGTTTGCTTTTATACAGTATGCTAGGATTATAGTCAAGGGCTGAAATGCTCTGATGCTACTACCATTGTATATTTGTAATTGTGATCATTACTGAGAAGTCATAACTAAGAACTGATTGGTGTGCTATTCAGCTATTACAGTATGGGCAAATGAAAAAAGCAAACCTTGATCCTCCTTCAGTATGTAGTGCCAGGACTATTTTTAACTAGCTAGTTTAGTCATGTCAGGAAATGTAAAACAAGATACAAACACTGGCATTACTGCAGATACCTCAGAAAAGATGCATTAATAAAACATGGGATGATTCTTTGAGGCAGAACAAATAAAAACAAGAGTTAAGTTCAGCAAGGAAAAATGTTAATACACCTGGAGAGAAGAAAATAGTGAGAGGAGTTGTGTTCAAACCAACAGGTAATAATCCTGAGAGCTGAGTACTGTTTGCTACTGTGTCACAATTTCTGTC
>NW_028187034.1:976003-992922 GCF_003343005.1 Rhea americana | reverse complement strand
GACCTGGAAAATGATTTAAAAGTGCTTGGATATCACTGAGTACGAAAATGCCATGAAGGTACAAAGCACTAGTATTAATACAAATTTATGTTGAATTGGGTCTTCTAGTAGTGAAATTTAGGCTTACAGTTTACTACAACAACAAAATCAGAACAAAGTATTAATGGATTCGTACTRTCAGGAGAGTTGTTCCCTTTTTAGGATGATAATTGTGAGGCTTTAAGTTTGGGGCATTTTGAACAGTAGGGGAGGTTAGCAGATTTTGAGATAGTTTTGAAGAGCTGCAAAACATAATAGAGAGTAGTCTAGCAAAAAWTATTTTACCATACATGTGTGTGCATATGTGTATATTTGTTTATATATAGTACGTGTATATATGTAACAATATATGTAATATATAAATACATTGACAAATGTGCATATCGCTACATATTCTGCAAATGAATGATCAGTTGTTTAGGTTAAGTGTTTTGACACTGAGTTCCATCATAGCTAGATGTGATCTAAAATGGGATAGTTACTTCAGCAACTAAAATGAAGAAAGATAAGAATATTTTTGAAGGTGATTTTTTTTTAACTCCTTGATTTCCTATGCTCCTTTAATGAAGTGCATGAAACTTCATCATGTATGCTTAAATTATGAAGTAAAGGAAGGATGGGTGTTATTCTCAGTGTTTTTAGTAGAGACATATGCTTAGGACATGTAAAAGTACTGATACAGATATAACAGGTGGATCTGGAAACTGCATATTGCAGATCCTCAAGCATAACTTGTTTTGAGTGAATCAGAAAAAAAATTCTGTATGTGTGTGTATTTTTTTCTAATATTTAGTGATTAGAAAAATAACTTCTAGCGTGCTTWCTAGTGTTTTTAAGGTCTTGTTAACATACCATATTCATGAACTACTGTCCATTTGTAATYTCACGGATGCTGTTGACCCCAGCCTCCATATGTATGTGCATGAATTCAACTTCGTTGACACTRCCTGAGTTTAGTTGTTTTAAGCATATACACACAGTAGCCTTTAGGTTTTGAGCTTTTGGGCTAGTTGACCTATAAAAAACAGAATAAGTTAAATATATTTTCAGTTAACGTCAGCTAGCCAATAATTAATGTTAAGCTCAATTGTCTCATTTTGTGTGTGCTCTGTGGCAAATATCCACAAATGTGCTGTCATCGTGGTTCATTCTGCATTTACTAACCTGATTATGCCTGAGCCATCCAGTTCTCCAAGGTGCAATGTTCTTTGTCACTTAAATCTTCCTTCAGTGTTTCCTCCACTTTTTTTCTGTTTTAAATTTTGATGTTTATAGTAAAATACACTATATGAGTTACATTAGAAATCTTAATGTAGCAGAGTTGGTGTTTTTGTTGCAACTTCTGCATTAGCATTTGTATCTGGGTTGCGCATAATTTCAGTTATGCAGTCATACTAGATTCTGGATCCTGTTTAACATAATATAATTCTATATTGATACTCTCTAGATATACTTATCTACGAAGCAGCTTTCTTCAGCAAGTAGGGGATGACTACTGAGAACTTCATCAAATAAAGCAAGACTGTGTATTCTGATAAGTAATGTTGCTAACTCAGAATATGGTATAATTGTGCTTGGTCTTCTGCACAGTTCGTGGGAATGGTAGTCCATTTAACCACAACGTATAGGCGAATGTTGGTACTTTGGTACTGGGAAATTTTTAGCCAGTAAGTCTTGTTGGATTCTTTCCAGGCTATTTTGCCTCTTATTGGAGGGGGTTTGATTTCAGCAAATTTGAAAATAGGTCCTTTCTATATATTTGGGAGGGGTAGGGGGAAGCAGGGAGGCAAACCTTTCCTAGCATCCTCTCTCCTAGCTTGTTCGTATGTACATCAAGAATTGGTCATCCTATGAAGCAGAAAATTGTCATTGAATGTTTTGATCTCTGTAAAACTTTTTAATTATTCTTTAATGTCATAGTTAATGTATTCAAAACCTCCTTTCCTATATTTTTGGGTTTCACTTGGTACTGTTAGCATTATTACACCACTTTTTTTATTCAAAGGATCTTCCACAGCAGATACTTTAAAAAGGGRGGAGAGGGGTTAAGAATTGGTTAAAAATGGGATATAGTAAGAGTAGAGAATGTTCTGTTTAGGTTATGCATGTGTTTTGTTTTATATCTAACTTTTTTTTTTTTTTTTTTCCTGGAGGTGGGATCACACATTCATGTGCACTGGTTGGAATCTAAATGTTGACTAGGTTCAAACTGCCTCTAAGAATGTGGTTAACCTGAAGAAAAACCTCCAAAGCTGTCTTGAATCTTGTGTAAGAGAAGGCTCCAGCTGCTGCTACTGAACTCACTTATAGTAGCATTAATGGGAATTTCAAATGAAATATCCTCCTGTTATAACATGAAATATATTTTCCATTCCTTTGCAGGCCAAGTTCAGATTATTTCAATTGATGCATCTTTAACAGACCAAACAGTGCTGAAGGAAAAAATGTGAGCAAGGCATTAGGGTTATTTTTGTTCACTTTATTTTGTTTTTACCTGTGTCATGTAATCCTATTCAGACTAGATCTAGATTACCCTGGTAACAGCACTTGCTAATCAATACAGTAGCCTTGCTGTTACGTTTGTGATTGCTTCATCTACTGGAAACCTATTGATTGTAGTGTGATGTAGGAAACTGAAAACAAAACCTCATCTGAGTACAGATTTAATCTTCTTAGAAATTGTCTACATTTACATTTGCTTAAGTATTTAACTTTCCAGGCTTTATCAGGAAAAAGGATTTTAAATTTGACAAATACAATTTGAAAAGCGCTAGCATGTAACAGAAAATATTGGCATGTGACCTGGGATAGGAGACTCAGAAGTCTTTAATATGCAGGTAATTTTCAGCAGAAAACCAGAAGTCTTAGTCTTCATTGTGCAAAAACTGAGTTTGTATTAAACTGCTTTACCTTTGCACAGAAGCTATTCTGGAGGAGTTGTTTCTGATGAAGTCATGTGTGAACGTTTTTAGTCTCGAAATAAGGCAGTATCCTGAATTACTTTGCTATGTTGTTATTTGGGAGTCACTTTTTACCTTTTTCCACAAATAAATTCTGTGTTCTAGTACAGAAAAACTGTGGGAAGTGTGTTTATATCAGATGTTAGGTAAACATGATGAACATGTTTTTGAAAATGAGATAGGAGATGGAGGCTAAACTTTGGGAGAGTCAAGGCTTTACATTGACACCTTAATATGCCTTATGATTAGAGCTGCACTGTTAATCTAAGCTAGCTCTCCAGGGTTAGGCCATGGATACTTGAACAGATTAAGTTACAGATAGTCAGCCTGTCTTGTTGAAAACCAAGTAAAACCAAAAACCTTAAGTTTTCTCCCAAGGGGCTGACCTATAACTAGTGTGTGCTATTTTAAAGGTCGACAGCTGCATTTGCATGATTGGTTCATTTGGAATTTAGGAAGAGAAGTTGAGGTTAGCTAATGTCAGTCTCCATTGGATTCTACTTCAGTCAAATAATTTAAAGTGAAACTATTCTACAGTAGACATGCAAGTATGTTGTTAGCTTAAGGTCATGTAACTTTTCTTAAGCGCTTTCTTAAGAAAACAGATACTTAGCAGTAACTGAAATATCATTTAGTAACTCAGTTGGATGTAGATCCTTTTCTCTTCTGCACTTTTCTAGGCCAATTTCTCAYTGTTAAAGTAGTATTTTAAAATATTAGTAGTTACAATTGCTTGAGCTAAAGCACCATGTGCCCTCTGTATTTAGTCAAATCTGTTAAAAACAGATTTGATAGCTGGTTCAATTGATTAACCTGAAGTTAATTGTTTGAGAATGTAAGGCAAGTTAATAGGAACAAGGTTGTAGGTTATCCTGTATTGTCAGTTTAACCTGCTTTATGGTAGTTAACTTGACTCTTTCCATTTCATTTTTCATCTTTTTTGAGTTTTTTAAAATAAAATTTGAAATGATTACTTCTCTATTTTCCAACTTACTACATTTTTCTTTCAATACTCTGTGTGTGTGTGTGTGTGTGTGTGTGTGTATGTATGTGCATGTCTGCACTTATGCAGTTGTTACGGACTACCAGAAATAAGCTGACATGTGAAGACTTCTTAAGTCATCCCTAGCCACTAAAGCCATGGTGAAAAATGTTCTCAAAGATGGTTCACTTTTTTGTTTTAGAAGAGCCTGAACAAAGCAAATGCCATTTGATAAGGTAAGGATACAGATTGAAGAGGGGCAGCAGAGAAATTTAGAGGTTCTCTGAAGGCCACAYGGCAAGTCTATGGGAGAGCCAGCTTTGAACTCAGAAGTTCCTGGCTTCTGGCCTGGGGCTCAAGCCAGCAGTACACAGCTGTATTGAATTGAGAGCCGTGTGATGCTTCTCCTCTCCTGCTCCCCAGCCCCCAGTGCTTCAGGGGAACAAAGCTGATTTAACTAAGATGATGATGTAGGTAAAAAGGTGGGATTCTCTATGTCACCTTTCTGAAAATTCCAAATGCTAAGAGATCTCTTGCATGTTAAAACTTGCATTCAGTGGTTGTGGAGTTTAATGTAGTTGAATCATAAATCGTAACAAAGGATAGTGCAGGATTCTGAGGTCAGACTTAAAGGTTTTTGCTGAGGGTAGAGGAATTGAGGACCTAAAAGCTGCTGTGCATGCTGCCTTGACATCTCGATGTAAAAATAACCCTGAAAAGTAGATGTTTTTCCTTGATATAAAATAGAAGTGGAAATCTTCTTGTAGTAGTAGTTGTTTATTAAACTTAAACCCGTGTTCTGTATTTAATGTGCATGAAATTTTTATGAAGTTTTAAATATTGTTATCCTTCACTGTATTATGAGAAGAGGCTTTCATGTGAGATATACAGGGAAAAAAAGCAAAAATCCTTTGCAGGTTCATTGAGTCTAACGTTTCCTGCCTGCCTGGAGTAAAAGCCTAGCTTAGCTTTGAGTAGATTGTATTGATCATCCTTTTATTGACAGTTTTGGTTATTTGAGCTATTTTATTTTAGACAGGAGACTTTGGGTTAAAATTTTTTTATGGGATGAACAGCACCATGGAGAGTTAGTTTTCTGTACTGTTAAAAATCTTGACAAGGATAAGCTAATCCATTTTGACAGTAAAAGAGACTTCCTTTTCCATGGAAAACCCCCATTAACTCTAGTAGTGAGGTTGTCTTTGCATTCTTTTCTCAGGTGTATCTTCTTTATCTACACGCCATTTGTGCAGGACCAGAGTTTGCAAGAAATGTGTAGTACGGGTGCTTTCCTAAATTATTAACGTGTAGCCTAGCTGAAAAAAAAGAAAAGCAAAACCTAGAGCAGATATTTTACCTGGAAGTAATTTTCTTTTTGTCTGTGGAAAATAAAATGTGAAATAGTTCCAGAAAGAAATCCAAGTATTGAAGGCTTAACAATAAAGTATTTCACATTCCTGAGGGATGAAGCACTTGAGCCCTCCTTTCTCTCCCTTCCTCCTCCCCCATGTGTCCTGACTTCTGTGCAACTGCATCTCACTAGTGCAGTTTGAGGCTGCGTCTAAAACTTTTTATTGGTAATTATAAAAAGTACAAGAACTAATTTGAGTATTACAATAATCTACTGTTTGTTTTTCCTCTCTCTCCTCTTTTGTGTACCCTGCTAACTGAGCCAGGTGGAAACTAGTACAGAAAGCGTTTCCCTTTCRGTTTCACCTATTCCCGTGTTCATAAATCCCAATTCCCTTTGGTTGTCGCTTCAGAAGACATTTAAACTGGATATCCATCAGGTTTGTTACACAAGCTTGGGCCGTTTTAGAGATTGACGTTGTTGTGGCAGTTCTTGCTTTATTCACCTATTAAGGCTGGTAATATATTGGAGTTAAATTGGAATTAATTCTCCTCAGCATGTTTTCCAAAAATGCAGTAAACTCAAGCATTCATCAGTTATACAGCTAAAGTAGCATATTTCCAAGTCACCAACTGAAATAGCGTGGGCAAGATTCCTGTGATACAGGGTCTGAGAGAGACCCAGCTGATTATGTTTCATTCTGAATTGTGCAGCCCTCTAATTCAAACATGTAAGAGTTTCAGCAACTGGATAGGGCTCTTCTTCCCTCTACAAGAATATGGTAGTAAGAGCAAGGTTAGCAAAGGTTTACTTAACTAAGTATACTGTTTTCCATGCTGCTAAGTATGCTTTGTATACTCTTTGGAAAGAGCATAGTAACAACCTGATGATTTTAACTGCTACGCTTTCCTCATTGTCATCAGCAGTATATCAGTTACAATTTTGACGCCATTAGGCTCTTCCAGCCTGCTCTTGATTCAGWTCTTGATGGACTTGATTCAACCAAAGAGTCTGGTCCTTCACTTGAAATTTGAAATTTCAGATGTTTATGCAAGTGATTGCATTCTTTAATGCTTTCACTATAAAGTCATGCTAACCTCTTCATGAAGTAGCATTGTGTCCATTTTGTCAGTACAGTGGTTTCCTAGAAAGATGGAAGCTTTGCACTGAAATTACATATGGGCACAATAAGCTGATAAATTAGATTTAAGGTTCTAGTGTTTAAAGGGCTTTTCTTTCAGCAGGAAATAGTCTCCCACACCAGCTTATGCATTCTAACCTTCAGCTTTATTTAGTAGTGAAGAGCTGACCTGTCTTTATTTTGAGCCACGTTTCTTAAAGAGGATGGAGAGATGATTTAACTGGATAGATTAAAAGTGCACTTTTTGTGGAAGAGTGTATATCTTACATTCCTGTCCAGCATGGTACAACATTTTTTTTTTCCTAGCATCTGAGAAGCTAAAGACGTGGAACAGAGCAGTTTTACAGAATTCATTAGTGGTAGACAGAAAGGGGTAAAGATGGAAGGAGTCTTCTGATATACTGGCAAACTTAAATTCTATCAGCTGTGGTAGAAACAAATATATAGCTGAAAACCTCCAGAACTGTTTAAAGAATGTATATGCTGAATATCTTAAACAGTTTTGATCTACCTATCTGCTGTGTTAGTACTCATGTTTAAAAGGATTGTATATTCTCTAATGTTCAGAAGTGAAAAATACCTGTGTTACATTTTGAAACGGGTCATTTCTAGAAGTTCTATGAATTAGATTGCATCTCGTGATGTACTTTTTAAGTGCTTATTTTTCATTTAAAAGTTGTTAATTTTACCTAATGCAAGGAGGCAAAAATTACTTAGATAGTAAACACTGCTTGAGTTCAGAATTTAACATGGCAAATCAGTTCAAGAACTTCAGAAAGGTCTTAAATGGTAAATATGTATCACTAAAATTTCCACTTCAGTTTTCCACTACGACTTTATATTTTTATTGTCTGTATACCATTGTGGTGGTGCTCATCTGTGCTCCTGTCCTTTAAGTAGCAGTTCAGTGGTTTCCTCGTGTTAGCTTCTTGTCAAGCTTACCTCTTCACAGCTCATTTCACTCTTCCATAGCAGAAAAAGGAGCGATGCTTGTCTGGAAAATTAACCATAGCCACGTTGTAGATGGTTTGCAAGTTTGACTCTTGATATGTTGAAAACATTTTGTGATGCAAATTACCATATTGTGAATAAATGTAAACTTTATGGAATATAGATGTTATACTGCTGGCCTAACTTACAAAAGACTTTTTTTCTTGATAGTTGTGTGTAGTTGATTAAAAAAAAAAAATCCTTCTTGCTTTTCCAGTATGAATGGCCACTAGGATTTAAAGTGTGAGGTATATCCATAAGTTGATATTTACTATTTTTGAAAGTTTTAAAGCTAATTTCTAGGTTAACTGAAACTACTGTATTTAAAGCAGTATATTTAAATCAAAAATTTAAACCAGATTAGATTTGGTACCAAACCTTCAAGTGATATAAGCARCAACTGAAATTCATCACTTAAGCTGTAAATTATCATTCCTGGAAAGATAAAAGGAATGATCCTCAATCAACTTTTGAAAATCTTACCTTCCACACTATTTCCATACAAATAAGGAAAGCTCTTAGGTGAGCARTTGGAAAGATTGGGCAGATGCCAATTCCACAGAAATTACAGCTTGGTTAAAATAAATTCTTTTCCTAGTAGGAGACTACCCTTAGTTTAGATAAATGCCCAGTAATATACTGAACACTCTTCAGTTAAACTTTTTTTTTTCTTAAGTCTTTGCTTAGGAAATAATGAAATGATTTGTTTGTTCATCAATTAGTAACAGTTTAATGTCTAGACAAGGTAGTTTAATCTATGCGTTATTTCCAGAAGGCATGAAATAAAGTTAACTCTTTTTAAAAGACAGTTAAGGAATGGTACATGGTAGCAGGACTGTAACAATAGATGATCAAAAATAGCTTATTAGCTTGTTTTAAACATGAGAGGTAGCAATTCTTTCCACCTATTGATGGAATGTTTCCTAGAGCTTCTTTTGTTTCCATCTCATCTTTTGTGACTGGCTTCATTTTTCTTTCTTTCTTCTTTTGGGGGGGGGGGTTAATATCATTACATCAGTATCTTCTTAGACTGAATGAAGGTAYGGTTCTTTCTTATGATTGAAAGTCTTGTTAATCACCTGTTCTGTAGGAATTTCAACTAGTTATTTTATATATGCTGCTAAACAGATATATGACCTATAAAATACTATTTTCCACATTTTTTCTATTCCTTTTCTACTAGGAAGTGATATTTCTCCATTTTTAAAATATATTATTAAGTGGGTCTCAATTTTCGAATCATTTGCACAGATTATAGGRAAGAAGTACTAATACACTTGAAAATGCTTATGTCTTCCTGCTTAAGTCAGAAAGGTATGTGATATGGGGTGACAGTGCTTCATTGTAAAGCAATGGCTGCTGGTTGTGATGTTCTTGAGACTGATGAATATCAGTAAATTATGAATAAACAGTTGGTATTTCTAATGTTAGCTATGGTGCTGTCTCTCCTACTTATTCTCTGAGTGGTTTGTATCTCTCTGTCTTTAAATATGTTCATAATTAGGCAGTTCTAGTTTCTGTGACCTTACAAAGCTCTTGACATAAATTCTAATATCATCCTTGGTAAGGCTTTCCATGGAGAATTGATGCTGTCTCTGTCCTGCCGAAAACAAAGCTCCAGATAAGAAAAGAAACAAATATAATGACATTTAGTAAGAAATTCTTCTTTTTTTCTGTCATATTGGTTAATGGAACGAATCGACTGAAAGCATGAAGAGATTAGATATTAAAGGATTGAAATACTGCAGGCTTTCAAAGTAGTGAGACACAGCTTAGGCTTTTTTCTCTACAAGTGTTATGTGCCAGTATGTTGTGCTTGTAAACATGGCAATAAAGTGAGTGGAATTTTTCTTTTTCTAAAACATTTGTGGAAATTTAATTGAAATTTTTTAATTAATGTTTTGAAGTACATTATGTGTGTTTTTCTATGAAATACCTAAAACAGAAGTTTTCCTTACACATACTTAGACATATAATAAAATATAGAGCTATGATCTAATAGGCTTAGAAATTTAGTGTTAGCCTTTAGAATTTACTCTTTACCATTAGAATTAGTACTTCATTGGGAAGGGGAGGGCTGCGTGGTTTATGTCCAGTGGAATCATACTTTTTGTCTAGTAGTCTACTGTTAAAAAAAATTATCTTTTAAAATCTAGAAAGGTACATAGCAATAAAACTATCACTTATCTATTATTATTCTTCCCTTGACTGTGCTGCCCCATCATCTTTGATAGGGATTTTCAATGTGATACTATTAATGCAGCACAGTGAGCAGCACTCCATATGAGTGAAGAATTCACAGCTCAAGATAGGCAAAAATAAAGTTCTTAGTAGGGAGAGTGTGTAAGTGTTCCTTATAGATACTGCATGCTTTGGTGARGGTATTTGGTTCTCTCTGCCATTTTGAGATCGTAGCTGCTCATTTTCTTGGAGTGCTATATCAGAATGATCAGATCTGCTTATGTTCTCAGAATATCAGAYAATAACGTAAAGAAATGTTTGGAGAGATTTTGAATTGCTCAGTTGCTTTATTAACTTCATGAGGAAGGATTATTAGTTTCCTGTAGATCAAAGCAAGTCATGTCTGTTTTCCTGTTTCTAACATACAGTTTATTTAGAGTTGTCTGGTTTTAATTTTATGAGCCAGTGAATAATTTCATCTTAATTAGTCATGTGAGTTATGAATGTAAAATAATAAGTTACAGTATTTTATGTAATAAAATACCAATGATGCTTTTGAATGGATAATAATTGATAGACAAGAGTGGCGAGCTGGTTGTAACAAGAAGGACAAGAAGCGTGCATCTGACACACAAATGCCTCCATACCGAGCTTTGCAAATCTGTATGTCTTATTTCAGGGTTCCTTAACAGTAAAACCTAATTATTTTTTCAGTGCCTCTGAAGTCTTGCTTTTTAAAAAATAGGTATCGGATCTAACATCTTTATATTTTGAGCAAACTATGCTTAGATTAGAATAGACTTGCACTTTCCTTATTGACTGAAAGTGTATCAAATTTCATAGTAAAAATTTTAATTGGCTCTAAGAACTAACAAAGCATGGTGAAATTTTCTGATCTTTAGCCTTAACTGAATCTTTTATTTTGGTGAGAAGAAAAATTTTGCGTTTGAGTGCTGGTGCACCAAAATATGGATGACACTTTTTATTTAACTTTTTTTTACAGTCACTGTAAAAACTGATATACTTTACAAAGTTCCCTTTTTATAACACTATTCACTTTGAAGTGAATCTGTAAATGTTTAATGTTTTCCATGCAATTTTTTYCCCCCCTTTGGCCTTACTCTAGAAAATGGCAGTCTTGCTCCAAAGGTCAATTTTTTTTTACAGTCTTAAAGTAAGATTTTCATACTGAATTTAGAAGGGATTTTTTGCAGGAGATGAGAATTTACTTTTTTACTTAGGGGTAATCTCTGTAGGTTCAAAGATTTTCTTTTGTTCTTGTTTGTTTTTTTTTAAAGGCAATCCTACCATTAAAATCTGCTAATATGGCAGCACATAGAATCAGATTGACTTGTGTGTTTTCGCATGTTTGGCTTTCAGGTTAGCACTATACTTCACGTATTATAGATTGGTGTGTCATGGCAGWTATGGTCATTGGAAAGAGGATGTAACTGTAACTGTGTAATATTTGTAGTAGGAAATATTTCTGTGGAAATGCTATTAAGCTGTAGGATCATGTAACTGCTTGATTAAGTGGTTTACTGAAGACCCATTTTGAACTCGGGTGTTATTTCTTTTGAAATTAGGTATTGAATTCTTCTAARAAATTGCTGTTTCTCTTTCTTAGTTGTTGGAGTACATGATTGAATGGTAAGAAATACATTACGTTGCGGAGTCTGATTTTATATTTAAATTGTGTCACTTTGATATTACTTGCTAATTTTCTAAAAGTACCAAAGAACTTTATTACACATCTATCAGGCAAGTTATTTTCAGAATTTTGCAAAATATCTCTTCAGAACTGTATTTCGTGTTAGTAAGAAGCCAAGCTTAGTGTCTTTGTGAGAACACTGGCTGAAATTGGGTGTGATTTTTGCAGGATTGAATATTAGTGATATTTTACCTTAATGTATTGATGACTAAGGGTTGTATTGCTCACACCAACTGGAGTATTAATTATATCTTTACTTCTAGTATAGTGCTCCTTAATGGCAAGAGCCATTTACTACCCAAACTGCTGACTTGTCTTGTGACTTTGAACTTAGGTTATTTATTCTTTGCTTGGGTTTACTCATGTGCAGAATTAATTTTACATACTACTTAGACTTGTTGCAATGCTTAATTAATATTTATAAAGACTTTTGACATCCTATAATGAAAGGAACTCTATAAGTGTTCAGTAGTGGTATTACTTTATTAACAAAAACACCGGAGGAGTGAGGAGGATGCCAGTTTCTAATTCAGAGCGAGCAACTGAGTCACTGTAACCTTGAGCAGGTCATGCAGTCTCTTGTTTGGTAACATATCCTGGGAAAGCTCTGCCTTGTGCAGCATGTGGTGTTTAATGTCATCCTTCCCCTCCTCCAAGCCAATATTAAATGAATAAAACTAGTATGCAGCTTCACTGAGCTGCTAAACATAACTGGTATTTTCTGAGGAGATATACCATTACAAAGACAGAAGCAGAGGATGAGAAAGTAACAAACATTTGCATTTTACAGTCAGCATAAACACTTGCGCTGGAACATGATGCATCTAGTTTAGACCAGTCTGAATTTGACTGTAACTGAACTTGAATGACAGACGTATATACATTGTGCTTAACTGAAAGCTCACTGCAAAGTGAACTGTGTAATCCTTATTGCATTCAAAGAACTCACTTATTTAGTTTGTGCTAATCCATGGTATTTAGATAAACAAGTTCTTGCCTCAGACTGCATACTTTCTGCTTTTGAACTTTGTGATTGCCAAGACTGATAGCCAAAAACTAGCTGCTGTAGAGCTGATCATTACATAACAATATACCTATCGACCTCTTCTATGTTTTTTTTTCCTCTTCTGACAAAGTGGAAGATTGTGATCAAATACTGTCATTAAAGTTACAAGATACCTCGGAACTTTCTGCAAAGTCTACAGCTGTTCAAGACTGAGCCATTTGTCTAATTACATAATGCACAATAACATTAAATGAAGTTACTTGTTTCACTTCATGCAAATGGAGGATTTCTTTTTTACTGGCAAGTGCAGGGTTCTGCACCTAGGAAGGAATAACCCTAGGCACTAGTACAGGCTGGGGGCTGGCCTGCTGGAAAGCAGCTCTGTGGAAAAGGACTTGGGAGTGCTGGTGGACAACAAGTTGGCTGTAAGCAAGCAATGTGCCCTTGTGGCCAGGACAACCAACGGTAGCCTGGGGTGTGTTAGGAAGAGTTACCAGCAGGTTGAGGGAGATGATCCTGCTGCTCTTGCTCAGCCCTAGTGAGGCCTCATCTGCAGTACTGCATCCAGTTCTGGGCTCCCCAGTGCGAGAGAGACATGGAACTACTGGACCAGAGTCCAGCATAGGGCTACAAAGATGATCAGAGGACTGGAGCATCTGCCCTATGAGGAATGGCTGTGAGAGCTGGGCCTGTTCAACCTGAAGAAGAGAAGACTGAGGGGGGGGGGTCTTATCAAGGTCTACAAATACTTTAAGGGGATGTGTCAAGAAGATGGAGCCAGACTCTTTTCAGTGGTGCCCAGTGGCAGGACAAGAGGCAGCAGGCACAAACTGAAAAATAGGAAGTTCCACCTCAATATAAGGAAAAAAATCTTTCCTGTGAGATTGTGCGAGTGATGGAGCACTGGCACAGGTTGCCCAGAGAGGTTGTGGAGTCCCCTTCTCTGGGGATATTCAAAGCCCACTTGGATGCAACCCTGTCTAACATGTTCTAGGTGACCCTGCCTGAGCAGGGGAGTTGGACTAGATGATCTCCAGAGGTCCCTTCCAACCTCAACCATTCTGTGATTCTGTGTTTTTACAAGATGCTATGTTTGTATTTTATTCATTGCGCAAAACATAACTATGGCTTCAGACATAGGGCTTCTAAATTGTTTTTTAAAGTATATTACACCRGATAAGTTGGTACCTTGTAAAGTAAGGTATACTTCTATGTAAGTGCTGGTTTGTATATATGCATTATGGAGGGTTCAAATGAAACACGCCTGGGTCTTTTTCCTGCTGTATTACRGTCTGGTGGCTCAGCTAGTCCCAAATGGTTGGGACTAGGGTATGTGGTGGGATTTGTTTCTTTGTTTGCTTTTTCCCCCCTTATTCTTGGTTCAGCTCAGATGCATGTGGCATAAGGATTAAAAGGAATAGGGAATGGTGTGTGCATCTGTTCAACTTCCAGATCAAGTAAAACAGCACTTCGTAATCTTCAAGAACAACAACCACAGAAAAGTGTTCTTCCTGTGACCTTAGTTATAAGCTTTAAATTTATGGAGCATACTTTGTAGTAATAGAATATTGAGAATTTATGTGCCATACTCTGCATATGCTGAGTATACACAGATTTGTTTAAAGAGACTGTAATTTGGCAAGATTTAGGCAGCACATCCCAGATCTGCAAATATGTTACTTTCTTTTTTCTCTGTCTTCCATTTAGATTTCCTGATATAGATCATGACAGGCCTGGAACTTTGTAACTAAATATTTGTAGGAAGAAGCTGGGGTGTGTTTTTGTTTTGTTTTGTTTTCTTAAACTGTTAAAAGATAAATACTCCCTCAGGCAATAACTACACTAGAAGATGCAAGTCTGAAATAACTTTGGCCAAAGAAATCTGAGCAAGTTCTAAGAAAGTTCTTTATATCCAAAGTTCAAGTAACCATAAGTTTCTAGTTTTTCCAGCTTTGCCAAAACAGATGAATAATAATTTTGTCTGTGTGGGAAACTTTGTTCTTAATTTCCTGCTGATAAAATTAAGTATATTGTTGCTTTAATGTTTGGATTTGGTATAATTAAAATAATGACTTAGTAATGAAAATAACATTAATCAAACTACAGTACTCTGAAGTTCTGTATACATATAGATCTGTGTAGTATTTTGTAAAATTTTGTGTATGTGAATTGTTTGTCAGGCTGCTACTTGCATTGGATAAGTAGCTTTGGTTTTTTACAGGCATGTTTGTTTCTTTGGAAACCAAACAAAAGTAAAAAATTGGATCTGTTGTGTTAAAATAAACAATAAGTTTATTTATTCTCGTGTTGTAAAAGTACCCTTAAAATATCCCCAGATTGAGGTACTCAGTATTTAGTAGAGGCTACTTTTAAGAAGCATGCTTTGTCTGTTCCTTCAGTAATTTAAGAAGACTGTCACTAAATAGAAGCTGCTTCACTCATGCATGTTTTGTTTTTTTTTTTTTTTACTGATTGCATCTTCAAATGCCCTAACACAAAAATAAAAAACAGCCTTGAAATACTTTCAGATATTTTAAATTATAACTGTAGAATTGTAGCTTTTGTAGCTTTTTAATTACAACATTTTATTATCTAATACTTTYTTTATTATTCCCATCTTCCCCTAAAATCCTGTCTTTTATGTTGGGATAACTTTGATTTTTACTTTTTATTTATTAGTGGTTGGGGAAAATACGAAAATGTCTTCTGTAATCTAGGAAATGTTAAAATAAGTTTGTCTTGTTTTTAAATACARTACTCGTATTATTGAAGAACTTTGTATGAGTTAGTTTCTTAATGTGCACAATGCCTGTACTGGTACCACAAATGAGTCAAATGAAGTATTTTCTGCTAAATTAAACTGTTACATTTTTTAACATTTTTTCCAAAATGTCATATTCTGACATTAAAACAGATGCCATCATTGTTATGAGCACTGTGGCAAAGTTACCATAGATAGCAAATAAATTACCATTTGGGGGGTGAGGGGTTTGTTGTTGTTGTTGGGATTTTTTGTTTAAGTGTCAAGAATTCTGTTCTTGGCATTTAAGACAAGTCTGTACAGTCTTAAGATTGTACAGAGCTGCTTTGCTAAAATTTACACCACAGTCAGGAGTTAGCATTTACTTTTTAACTGCTGTCCAAAGATTAACAATGAATGGTTTTTTGGTAGCACTACTTACACATGGCTTTAAAAAAAGGCTTTACTAAAGTGACAGTAATGATCAACTTTCCAGAAGGAAAATCTCGGTCAGAATTTGTAACTAGCTAAATGGCCCAATGAGGCATTGGTAAAGCTGCCAGGAGAGCTTTGAACTTACAGGATATCTGTAGGCTGTGAAATGCGGTATTGCACGAGTATAGATACCTCACATGGAAGTAGCTCATACAGCTCTTCTGCTGCACTGTTTTCTGCAGAAGAGACAGCTATGCTTAGTGTCCTGCTTACTGGATCATTAAATACAGAAATACACGTTCATTCTGCTCTTATGTAGTGAAGGAGTGTGTGTTTGGTTTTGTTTGAATAAGATTACTGACYTGAACTGCTAGAGTCAATGGGGTTATGGTTAGCAGTGCAAAGCCCAACTGGCAGCTGGGCAGTCTGGCCTCCCATGGGAGTCTGTACAGTGGATGATACTGTTCAGCATCTTTATTAATACCTGRTCAGGGGGATGGTAAATACCCTGAGCACATTTGTAGGTGATACCCTAGAGGGTAGGTCTGCTGTTCAGAGGGACCTCTGTAGGCTGGAGAAAGGGTCTGACAGAAACCTTAYGAAATTCAGCAAATATGAATGGAAAAGCCTGCACCTGAAGCCAAATAGCTCARTTCAACAGCAAAGGTTAGACACTGGTTGACTAGAAAGTAGCTCTGCAGGAAAGGACCTGAAGGTCCTGATGGAGAAAAAGTTGAGCGCAGATCAGCGGTGTGCCTTTGCAGTTAAGAAACCAGCCACATAGTGGGCTGTATTAGCAAAGGTATAATCAGCACAGCAAGGAAAGCGATCCTTCCTCTGTTTGGCACTTCTGCAACTACCTCTGATACACTGTGTCCAATTTTGGCTCCCAAGTATGGGAAAGATACTGACATTTTAGATGGCCACCAGGAWGGTTATGGGGCTGGAGCATGTTAGGCACAAGGAGAGACTGAGGGAACTGAATCAATTAAGCCTTAAAAATAGAAGGCTAAGGAGGGAAATATGCTGCTGTCTTCAGCTGCCTAGTGGAAGGATGCAGAGAGTCAGAGCTTTCCTGCACAGTGGTAAAAAAGTAGCAATGGAACACAAATTCCAGAAAAAGAAACCCTGCAGTGTGGGTAGTCAAACCTTGGAACAGGTTGGCCATAGTGGTTGTAGAGTCTTGCTCCTTGGAGGTGTTCAGAACTTGACAAGGGTAGTGAGCAGCCTGGTTGGTGATGGCTCTGTGTTGAATGTGGGGTTAGATGAGGTGATTTAGGTCCTTTGAACCAGAATTGTTCTGTGATTCTATGATGGTGAAATCAGTAGGAGTACCATGTGTTTACTGCAGAAAACTTCGTGTTCTGGAGGATGCTTTAAAAA